>NC_041384.1:736117675-736119088 GCF_002162155.2 Triticum dicoccoides | reverse complement strand
GGAAGAAGGAAGAAGAAGTAAAAGAGGGTCGAGGGGGGGGGTCGATATACTCCCTCCCCGATAACAATTTTTTCCATGTATATATGCAAAAGTTACATTTTTAGAAAAGTTTTATATATCTAGCTAGAAAGAAGGAAGAAGAAGAAAAAGAAGGAGAGGAAAAAGGAAAATAAGAAGAGGAAGAAAGGAGAAGAAGAGGAGAGGAAGAAGGGGAAAAATAAATAAGAAAAAGAAAAAAAAGAAGAGGAGAAGAAGAACGGAATAGAGGAGAAGAAGAGAAAATAGAATATATTATTCTATTTTCTCTTCTTCTCCTCTATTCCTTTCTTCTTCTCCTCTTTTTTTCTTCTTTTTTTTCTTCGATCTTCTCCTCTAGTTATTCCTTTCTTCTTCTCCTCTTTTTATTTCAGGGTCGTCTAGGGGTCGAGGGTTCCAGGGTCGTCGAGGGTTCGAGGGGTCGAGGATTGCCGTGGGGTCGAGGGAGGTTTCCTAGTGTCAAAGTATTGAAGAAATCCATGGCTTCATCATTAGCCGGAAGTAACCAGGGCATGAAGAAGTCCTCCAAAGTTATTTTGGAATGGTGTCCCGGATAGGATAATTTGCCTTTTTGTATGAATTTCAGCAAAGGCCTTCCAAATAACGATATTTGGAAGGTTCTTGCTGAACTTTGTATCAAAAAGAGAATTATCCTATCTAGGACTCCATTCCAAAATAACTTTGGAGAGCTTCGTACCATCATGCACCTGTTACTTTCGCCTAATGATGAAGACATGGTTTTGTTGAATCCTTTGACACTAGGCAACCTCCTGACCCCTCGGCGATCCTCTCGAACATGAGAGGAAGAAGAGGATCGCCTAGGGGTCGAGGGTTCCAGGGTCGTCGAGGGTTCGAGGGGTCGAGGATCGCCGAGGGGTCGAGAGAGAGATTTCCTAGTGTCAAAGTATTGAAGAAATCCATGGCTTCATCATTAGCCAGATGTAACCAGGGCATGACGAAGTCCTCCAAAGTTATTTTGGAATGGTGTCCCGGATAGGATAATTTTCCTTTTGTATGAATTTCAGCAAAGGCCTTCCAAATAACGATATTTGGAAGGTTCTTCCTGAACTTTGTACCAAAAAGCGAATTATCCTATCTAGGACTCCGTTCCAAAATAACTTTGGAGAGCTTCGTACCATCATGCACCTGTTACTTTCGCCTAATGATGAAGACATGGTTTTGTTGAATCCTTTGACACTAGGCAACCTCCCGACCCCTCGGCGATCCTCTCGAACATGAGAGGAAGAAGAGGATCGCCTAGGGGTCGAGGGTTCCAGGTTCGTCGAGGGTTCGAGGGGTCGAGGATCGCCGAGGGGTCGAGAGAGAGATTTCCTAGTGTCAAAGTATTGAAGAAATCCATGGCTTCATCATTAGCCA
>NC_041384.1:736114975-736117575 GCF_002162155.2 Triticum dicoccoides | reverse complement strand
AGAACCCGGACTGTCCAGTCCGGAAGGTCGTCGGACCCCGGACCACCGGTTAGGTCAGGGTTCGGATTTAATTCCACCCACCCACCCGGACATAGAGGCTCTCATGAGCATAAAACAGCAATCTCAGGAGAAGGTCCACCACTTTTGGGCCAGATTCCTCCTTGTTAAGAACAAGGTAAAATATTGCCATGACGAGGACGCAATATCAGCGTCCTGCAAAAACTGTGCGGACGAAGGAATACTCAATGCCATCAATCGACGCCGCATACTCAAATTTGCTGACTTAGCAACAATCGTACAAAAATACTGCGCGATGGAAAGTGCATGGGAAACTCGGGCAGCTCGCTGGGAACCACCAGCCCCAACCCAACTTCCCCTACAGGAGAAACGGGCGTACCCTCGGGGCACGCCCAGTCCAACAGTCAAAAAAATACAAAGCCACTATACGGCACAGCACCATTCTAGAAGGGTGGCTCGATGGCCCATGCAAAATACATACAACAACAGATACCATAGCAACCCACAACTTTAGAGCATGTTGGATACTACGATAGGTAGCCAAGAGCGGCGAGAACATCCTTATCAAGGACGCCCCAGAACAACACCCCAGAAGACGACGACCCAAGAGTATTGACAGTCTTCGAGACATTCACTTCAAATAACAAGAGCAAAAGGGCACTTCGCGAGCTCAACGAAGTCTGCCAAATTGCTGTAATAAACCCATGGAACGACACGGCAATAACATTCAACGCCGATGACAAGCCAAAGTACAGAACAGTACGAGCACCAGCCGCGTTAGTCCTCAGCCCCATCGTGGATGGGTTTCGACTCACCAAGGTCCTCATGGACGGCAGGAGCGGACTAAATCTCATTTACAAGGACACACTCCATAAAATGGAAATAGACAGGTGCCACATCAAACAAAGTAACACAACCTTCTGGGGAATTATTCCTAGTCAGGAGGCGCGGTGCGCGGTGATACGTCTCCAACATATCTATAAATTTTGATTGCTCCATGCTATATTATCTACTATTTTGGACATTATTGGGCTTTATTATCCACTTTTATATTATTTTGGGGACTAACCTATTAACCGGAGGCCCGCCCAGAATTGCTGTTTTTTGCCTGTTTTAGGGTTTCGGAGAAAAGGAATATCAAACGGAGTCCAAACGGAATGAAACCTTCAGGAACGTGATTTTCTCATCGAATACAACTCAGGAGACTTGGACCCTACGTCAAGACACGTAACAAGAGGCCACGAGGTAGGGGGGCGCTCCTACCCCCCCAAGCGCGCCCTCCACCCTCGTGGGCCCCCTATTGCTCCACCGACGTACTTTGTCCTCCTATATATATCCACGTACCCCAAACGATCAGAACAGGAGCCAAAACCCTAATTCCACCGCCGTAACTTTCTGTATCCACGAGATCCCATCTTGGGGCCTGTTCCGGAGCTCCGCCAGAGGGGGCATCGATCACGGAGGGCTTCTACATCAACACCATAGCCCCTCCGATGAAGTGTGAGTAGTTTATCTCAGACCTACGGGTCCATAGTTAGTAGCTAGATGGCTTCTTCTCTCTTTTTGGATCTCAATACAATGTTCTCCCCCTGTCTTGTGGAGATCTATTCGATGTAATCTTCTTTTTGCGGTGTGTTTGTTGAGATCGATGAATTGTGGGTTTATGATCAAGTCTATCTACGAATAATATTTGAATCTTCTCTGAATTCTTTTATGTATGATTGGTTATCTTTGCAAGTCTCTTCGAATTATCAGTTTGGTTTGGCCTACTAGATTGATCTTTCTTGCAATGGGAGAAGTGCTAGCATTGGGTTCAATCTTGCGGTGTCCTTTCCCGGTGACAGTAAGGGCAGCAAGGCACATATTGTATTGTTGGCATCGAGGATAACAAGATGGGGTTTTCTTCATATTGCATGAGTCTATCCCTCTACATCATGTCATCTTGCTTAAGGCGTTACTCTGTTTTTAACTTAATACTGTAGATGCATGCTGGATAGCGGTCGATGAGTGGAGTAATAGTAGTAGATGCAGGCAGGAGTCGGTCTACTTGTCTCGGACGTGATGCCTATATACATGATCATGCCTAGATATTCTCATAATTATGCTCAATTCTGTCAATTGCTCAACAGTAATTTGTTCACCCACCGTAGAATAGTTATGCTCTCAAGAGAAGCCACTAGTGAAACCTATGGCCCCCGGGTCTATCTTTATAATATTGTTATCCTACTACTTTGCTATTTACTTTACCTTTATTTTACTTTGCATCTTTATCATAAAAATACCAAAAATATTATCTTTATCATATCTATCAGATCTCACTCTCGAAAGTGGCCTCATAGGGATTGACAACCCCTATTTGCGTTGGTTGCGAGGATTTATTTGTTTTGTGCAGGTACGAGGGACTTGCGCGTAGCCTCCTACTGGATTGATACCTTGGTTCTCAAAACCTGAGGGAAATACTTACGCTACTTTGCTGCATCATCTCTTCCTCTTCGGGGAAAACCAACGCAGTGCTAAAAGAGGTAGCACGCGGGAAAAATCACACTTGACGTGGTATTCGGATCGCCGGAGAACTATCGGTG
>NC_041384.1:736108413-736112253 GCF_002162155.2 Triticum dicoccoides | reverse complement strand
TTTATTTCCTTATATCATGATAAATGTTTATTATTCATGCTAGAATTGTATTAACTGGAAACATAATACATGTGTGAATACATAGACAAACAGAGTGTCACTAGTATGCCTCTACTTGACTAGCTCGTTAATCAAAGATGGTTATGTTTCCTAACCATGGACAAAGAGTTGTCATTTGATTAACGGGATCACATCATTACTTGAATGATCTGATTGACATGACCCATTCCATTAGCTTAGCATCCGATCGTTTAGTATGTTGCTATTGCTTTCTTCATGACTTATACATGTTCCTATAACTATGAGATTATGTAACTCCCGTGTGCCGGAGGAACACTTTATGTGCTACCAAACGTCACAACGTAACTGGGTGATTATAAAGGAGCTCTACAGGTGTCTCCAAAGGTACATGTTGGGTTGGCGTATTTCGATATTAGGATTTGTCACTCCGAATGTCGGAGAGGTATCTCTGGGCCCTCTCGGAAATGCACATCACTTAAGCCTTGCAAGCATTGCAACTAATGAGTTAGTTGCGGGATGATGTATTACGGAACGAGTAAAGAGACTTGCTGATAACGAGATTGAACTAGGTATTGAGATACCGATGATCGAATCTCGGGCAAGTAACATACCGATGACAAAGGGAACAACGTATGTTGTTATGCGGTCTGACCGATAAAGATCTTCGGAGAATATGTAGGAACCAATATGAGCATCCAGGTTCCGCTATTGGTTATTGACCGGAGACATGTCTCGGTCATGTCTGCATTGTTCTCGAACCCGTAGGGTCCGCACGCTTAAGGTTACGATGACAGTTATATTATGAGTGTATGCATTTAGATGTACCGAAGTTTGTTCGGAGTGCCGGATGTGATCACGGACATGACGAGGAGTCTCGAAATGGTCGAGACATAAAGATTGATATATTGGAAGCCTATATTTGGATATCGGAAGTGTTCCGGGTGATATCAGGATTTTACCGGCAAAACCAGGAGGTTACCGGAACCCCCCGGGAGGTACATGGGCCTTAATGGGCCTTAGTGGAAGAAGAGAAGAGGCGGCCAGGGCTGGGCCGCGTGCCCCTCCCCCCCCCCTAGTTCGAATAGGACAAGGAGAGAGGGGGCCGGCGCCCCCTCCTTCTCTCTCTCTCTGTTCCCACCTCGCGAATCCTATTCCAACTAGGATTGGGGGGGGGGAAGTCCTACTCCCGGAGGGAGTAGGACTCCTCCTGGCGTGCCCTATGATGGCCAGCCGGCCTCCCCCTCTTGAACCTTTATATACGGAGGCAGGGGCATCCCTAGAGACAAGTTGATCCACGTGATCATATTCTTAACCGTGTGCGGTACCCCCTTCCACCATAATCCTCGACAATATTGTAGCGGTGCTTAGGCGAAGCCCTGCGATGGTAGTACATCAAGAACGTCACCACGCTGTCGTGCTGACGGAACTCTTCCCCGACACTTTGCTGGATCGGAGTCCGGGGATCGTCATCGAGCTGAACGTGTGCTAGAACTCGGAGGTGCCGTAGTTTCGGTGCTTGATCGGTCGGGCCATGGAGACGTACGACTACATCAACCAAATGCTTCCGTTGTCGATCTACAAGGGTACGTAGATCACACTCTCCCCTCTCGTTGCTATGGATCACCATGATCTTGTGTGTGCGTAGGAATTTTTTTTGAAATTACTACATTCCCCAACAGTGGCATCCGAGCCTAGGTTTTATGTGTTGATGTTATTTGCACGAGTAGAACACAAGTGAGTTGTGGGCGATATAAGTCATACTGCTTACCAGCATGTCATACTTTGGTTCGGCGGTATTGTTGGACGAAGCGGCCCGGACCGACATTACGCGTACACATACGCGAGACCGGTTCTCCCGACGTGCTTTGCACATAGGTGGCTTGCGGGTGACAGTTTCTCCAACTTTAGTTGAACAGAGTGTGGCTACGCTCGGTCCTTGCGAACGTTAAAACAGCACCAACTTGACAAACTATCGTTGTGGTTTTGATGCGTAGGTAAGATTTGTTCTTGCTTAAGCCCGTAGCAGCCACGTAAAACTTGCAACAACAAAGTAGAGGACGTCTAACTTGTTTTTGCAGGGCATGTTGTGATGTGACATGGTCAAGACATGATGCTAAATTTTATTGTATGAGATGATCATGTTTTGTAACCGAGTTATCAGCAACTAGCAGGAGCCATATGGTTGTCGCTTTATTGTATGCAATGCAATCGCGCTGTAATGCTTTACTTTATCACTAAGCGGTAGCGGTAGTCGTGGAAGCATAAGATTGGCGAGACGACAACGATGCTACGATGGAGATCAAGGTGTCGCGCCGGTGACGATGGTGATCACGACGGTGCTTCGGAGATGGAGATCACAAGCACAAGATGGTGATGTCCATATCATATCACTTATATTGATTGCATGTGATGTTTATCTTTTATGCATCTTATCTTGCTTTGATTGACGGTAGCATTATAAGATGATCTCTCACTAAATTATAAAGATAAAAGTGTTCTCCCTGAGTATGCACCGTTGCCAAAGTTGGTCGTGCCCAGACACCACGTGATGATCGGGTGTGATAAGCTCTACGTCCATCTACAACGGGTGCAAGCCAGTTTTGCACACGCAGAATACTCAGGTTAAACTTGACGAGCGTAGCATATGCAGATATGGCCTCGGAACACTGAGACCGAAAGGTCGAGCGTGAATCATATAGTAGATATGATCAACATAGTGATGTTCACCATTGAAAGCTACTCCATTTCACGTGATGATCAGTTATGATTTAGTTGATTTGGATCACGTGATCACTTAGAGGATTAGAGGGATGTCTATCTAAGTGGGAGTTCTTAAGTAATATGATTAATTGAACTTTAATTTATCATGAACTTAGTCCTGGTAGTATTAGCATATCTATGTTGTAGATCAATAGCTCGCGTTGTTGCTTTCATATGTTTATTTTGATATGTTCCTAGAGAAAAATTGTGTTGAAAGATGTTAGTAGCAATGATGCGGATTGGATCCCTGATCTAAGGTTTATCCTCAGTGCTGCATAGAAGAATTATGTCCTTGATGCACCGCTAGGTGATAGACCTATTGCAGGAGCAGATGCAGACATTATGAACGTTTGGCTAGCTCAATATGATGACTACTTGATAGTTTAGTGCACCATGCTTAACGGCTTAGAATCGGGAATTCAAAGACGTTTTGATAGTCATGGGCCATATGAGATGTTCCAGGAGTTGAAGTTAATATTTCAAGCAAATATCCGAGTTGAGAAATATGAAGTCTCCAACAAGTTCTATAGCTAAAAGATGGAGGAGAATCGCTCAAGCAGTGAGCATGTGCTCAGATTGTCTGGGTACTACAATCGCTTGAATCAAGTGGGACTTAATCTTCCAGATAAAATAGTGATTGACAGAATTCTCTAGTCACCATCACCAAGTTAGTAGAACTTCGTGATGAACTATAATATGCAAGGGATGACGAAAGTAATTCCCAAGCTCTTCGTGATGCTGAAATCAACGAAGGTAGAAATCAAGAAAAACATCAAGTGTTGATGGTTAACAAGACCACTAGTTTCAAGTAAAGGGCAAAGGGAAGAAGGGGAACTTCAAGAAGAATGGCAAGCAAGTTGCTGCTCAAGTGAAGAAGCCCAAGTCTGGACCTAAGCCTGAGACTGAGTGCTTCTACTGCAAAGGGACTGATCACTGGAAGCGGAACTACCCCAAGTAATTGGCGGATAAGAAGGATGGCAAAGTGAACATAAGTATATTTGATATACATGATTATTGATGTGTACTTTACTAGTGTTTATGGCAACCCCTCAGTATTTG
>NC_041384.1:736105565-736106118 GCF_002162155.2 Triticum dicoccoides | reverse complement strand
TGTTGACTACGATGAGAGTTTCTCACTCGTATCTATGCTTAGATCTGTCCGAATCATGTTAGCAATTGCCACATTTTATGAAATCTGGCAAATGGATAACAAAACTGCAATCCTTAATGGATTTCTTAAAGAAGAGTTGTATATGATGCAACCAGAAGTTTTTGTCAATCCTAAAGGTGTTAACAAAATGTGCAAACTCCAGCGATCCATCTATGGACTGGTGTAAGCATCTCGGAGTTGGAATATACGCTTTGATAAGTTGATCAAAGCATATAGTTTTATACAGACTTGCGGTGAAGCCTGTATTTACAAGAAAGTGAGTGGGAGCACTACAGCATTTCTGATAAGTATATGTGAATGACATATTATTGATCGGAAATAATGTAGAATTATTCTGCAAAGCATAAAGGAGTGTTTGAAAGGAGTTTTTCAAAGAAAGACCTCGGTGAAGTTGCTTACATATTGAGCATCAAGATCTATAGAGATAGATCAGGACGCTTGATAAGTTTTTTCAATAAATACATACCTTGACAAGATTTTGAAGTAGTTCAAA
>NC_041384.1:736099981-736103110 GCF_002162155.2 Triticum dicoccoides | reverse complement strand
CATGAAGACCTCGGGCATTTGAGGAAGCCCATCATCGGAATATAGAAGCCAAGTTCTATAATGAAAATTCCCACTAGTATATGAAAGTGATAACTCAAGAGACTCTCTATATGAAGAACATGGTGCTACTTTGAAGCACAAGTGTGGAAGAAGGATAGTAGCACTGCCCCTTCTCTCTTTTTCTGTCATTTTTTTGTTTTTTATATTTTTTTTACTTTTTGTTGGGCATCTTTGGCCTTTTTTTTATTTGGGCTTCTTTGGCCTCTTTTATTTTTTTGTAAAGTCCATAGTCTCATCCCGACTTATGGGGGAATTATAGTCTCCATCATCCTTTCCTCACTGGGCAATGCTCTAATAATGATGATCATCACACTTTTATTTACTTACATCTCAATATTACAACTCGATACTAGAACAAAAATATGACTCTATATGAATGCCTCCGGCGGTGTACCGGGATGTGCAATGATCTAGCGTAGCAATGACATCAAAAAACAGACAAGCCATGAAAACATCATGCTAGGTATCTTACGATCATGCAAAGCAATATTACAATGAGTGCTCAAGTCATGTATATGGTGATGATGGAAGTTGCATGGCAATATATCTTGGAATGGCTATGGAAATGCCATAATAGGTAGGTATGGTGGATGTTTTGAGGAAGGTATACGGTGGGTTTATGGTACCGGCGAAAGTTGCGCAGTACTAGAGAGGCTAGCAATGGTGGAAGGGTTAGAGTGCGTATAATCCATGGACTCAACATTAGTCATAAAGAACTCACATACTTATTGCAAAAATCTATTAGTCATAGAAACAAAGTACTACGCGCATGCTCCTAGGGGGATAGATTGGTAGGAAAAGACCATCGCTCGTCCCCGACCGCCACTCATAAGGAAGACAATCAATAAATAAATCATGCTCCGACTTCGCTACATAACGGTTCACCATACATGCATGCTACGGGAATCACAAACCTCAACACAAGTATTTCTACAATACACAACTACCCACTAGCATGACTCTAATATCACCATCTTTATATCGCAAAACTATTGCAAAGAATCAAACATATCATATTCAGCGATCTACAAGTTTTATGTAGGATTTTATGACTAACCATGTGAATGACCAATTCCTGTCATCTCTCTAAATAGATATAAGTGAAGCAAGAGAGTTTAATTCATTCTATAAAATATATGCCCACACTCTAACAAATCTAAGTGAAGCAAAAGAGCATTCTACAAATGGCGGTTTTCTATGTAAAGAGAAACAGGCAATCCAAACTTCAAATGATATAAGTGAAGCACATGAAGCATTCTATAAAGCCATACTCAAAAGATATAAGTGATGTGCACAGAGCATTCTATAAATCAACCAAGGATTATCTCATACCAGCATGATGCATAAAATAAAAATGAAAACTAAATGCAGAAGACGCTCCAAGATTGCACATATCGCATGAACGAAACGAATCCAAAAACATACCGATACTTGTTGAAGAAAGAGGGGATGCCTTCCGGGACATCCCCAAGCTTAGACGCTTGAGTCTCCTTGAATATTTACTTGGGGTGCCTCGGGAATCCCCAAGCTTGAGCTCTTGCCTCTCTTCCTTCTTCTCACATCGAGACCTTCTCGATCATCGAACACTTCATCCACACAAAACTTCAACAGAAAACTCGGTAAGATCCGTTAGTATAATAAAGCAAATCACTACTCTAAGTACTGTTGCAAACCAATTCATATTTTGTTTTTGCATTGTTTCTACTCTAATATAACTTTTTCATGGCTCAATCCACTGATATGAATCGATAGTTTCATCAAAACAAGCAAACTATGCATCAAAAACAGAATCTGTCTACAACAGAACAGTCTGTAATAATCTGAACATTCACCATACTTCTGATACTTGAAAAATTCTACCAAAATTAGTAAAAATAAACAATTTGTATAGGAATACAGTGCCAAAAGAATCAGAACCATTTGACGTTCCAGCAAAAATTGTAAAATCGCGCACGACAGCCAAAGTTCCTGTCCTGCACCGCACAAACCATCAAGGAAATGTAAACATCCTAAAGGCAAACCTTGGCACATTATTTTTATAATACAATGGAACTGTACAAGGGGATAATTATTTTTATTGAAAAGTTTCTGTAATCAAGATTCACAAAGTTTCCATGAGCATGAACAAAGTTCAAGGCTAGCCCCCACTTCAACAATTTTTGTCTTTCTCACTTTCGCTTTCATTTTTGAAAAAGTTTTAGGCCCCCCTCTTTATTTTTGTTGTTTTTAAACTATGTAAAAGAACTCAACAGAAATAAATGACTCTCTAAAACTTCCGGGTTGTCTCCCTGGCAGCGCTTTCTTTTAAGCCATTAAGCTAGGCATATAGTGCTCAAGTAGTGAATCCACCTGGATCCCAAGGTATATCAAAGCCAATTTTAATTAACAATGATTCGTAATTTAGTAGTGAGCACAGAGTAACATATATCATGTAACAACGAAGTCTAACTCTCTTCCTATGCATCGGCATGTCATAACAGAACAATTCATGCACACATAGTAAAGGCCAATGCATAGTATAAATAGTTTCTTGCAATTTTATCATATTGGAAACATAGAGAGGTGGAGATATAGTTAGTCTCTCATAATAATTGCAAGTAGGAGCAGAAAGCACATGCATATTATATTCATCAAAATCATCATGTGCAATGGTAAAAGGAAACCCATCAATATAATCCTTAATAAGGGCAAACTTCTCCGATATAGTGTAGTCGGGGGAATTTAAAAAGATAATAGGACTATCATGTGTGAATGCAATAGCAACAATTTCATGTTTATCATAAGGAACTATAGCAAATTCATCTCCATAAGCATAATTCATATTGGCATCTTGGCCACAAGCATAGCAAGCATCATCAAAAAGGGATATTTCAAAAGAATCAACGGGATCATAACAATCATCATAGCAATCATCCTCCGATAAGCACGAAGGGAAATTAAACAATGTATGAGTTGAAGAGTTACTCTCATTAGAAGGTGGGCACGGATAGCTAATCCGCTCTTCTTCCTTTTGTTCTTCGCTCTCCTCCTCATCTTTTTCATCCAATGAGCTCACGGTTTCATCAATTT
>NC_041384.1:736096122-736099971 GCF_002162155.2 Triticum dicoccoides | reverse complement strand
GACAGTGGAGACTTTCTCTATAAGCGCATTAATATAGGAATTATAATCATAATTATCATAGCAATATTTTAAGCTAGCTAAATTTTCAGGCGTATAAACATCATCATCATAAGCTTCATGCTTTTCAAACAAAGATTCAATTTCATAAGCACCCTCAAAAGCAACAAATTCTTCTATTTGTTCCACATCATAGTAATCATATATACCATTAGCATAAGAAGCTAAGGTTTCATTATCATTAAATTCACATGAAAAGGGAAGGTGTGGAGCCTTCACCTTAGAGCAACAAGTATAATCATATCTCAAGCGTAGTTGCCTAGCATACCAATTCAATATATGACTTTGATCCCATAATAGTTTCCCTTTTTGTGTCAAGCGGTAATCCCTAAAGTATTCACGTTGATCCAACGTTACTCCCATTACATAATTGAATGGGGTTTTCACAAGATTATTAAAGTAGTACATAATATTTTTCACATAACCAGCATCGAGGGATTTAGGAGGTTCCCCATCTCCATGAGTAGCAACTACACCTAATTTTTTTGGTATTTCCTGATCCATATCCATAACTAAAGAGAGAGAACAACTAAGAACAGCAAATAAAAATTACTTAGTGATAAAGCAAACAAGCACACACGAGAATATTCACCCCGCGCTATTGCTCCCCGGCAACGGCGCCAAAAAAAGGTCTTGATAACCCACAAGTATAGGGGATCGCAATAGTTTTTGATAAGTAAGATTGTCGAACCCAATGAGGAGCTAAAGGTAGAACAAATATTCCCTCAAGTTCAATCGACCACCGATACAACTCTACGCACGCTTGACGTTCGTTTTACCTAGAATAAGTATGAAACTAGAAGTACTTTGCAGGTGTTGTTGGATAGGTTTGCAAGATAATAAAGAGTACGTAAATAAAAAGTAGGTTCTGTTTAGATAAAGAAACAATAAATTAAATATAGCGAGTGTGGAAAAGTGGTGGTAGGAGTTGCGAAATTGCCCCTAAGCAATTGAGTACTTTACTCGACCGATAGCATGCATTATGTGGGAGAGGCCACTGCTAGCATGTCATCCCTGACTTGGAATTCTATGCACTAAGGATTGGGACTATTAGCAAGCATCCGCAACTACTAATGTTCATTAAGGTAAAACCCAACCATAGCATTAAGATATATTGGTCCCCGTTCAATCCTGTATGCATCAATTTCTATGCTAGGTTGAAGCTTCTGTCACTCTTGCCCTCCAATACATAGTCCTATCAACATACAATTAACCCTAGGGTGTGATCCACGCGCGCAATCATATGATGGGCACCAAAGCACAGCAACATAACCACAAGAAAATGAAATCAATCATAGCAATTCATCAACCACCGATAGGACAATGAAAATCAACTCAGACATCATAGGATGGCAACACATCATTGGATAATAATATGAAGCATAAAGTACCATGTTCAAGTAGAGGGTACAGCGGATTGCGGGAGAGTGGACCGTTGTAGATAGAGGGGGGAAGGTGATGGAGATGTTGGTGAAGTTGGCGGAGGTGTTGGTGTAGATCGCGGTGATGATGATCATTGCCACGGCAGCGCTCCGGCGCCACCGGGAGAGAAGGGGAGAGGGGGCCCCTTCATCTTCTTCCTTGACCTCCTCCCTAGATGGGAGAATGGTTTCCCCTCTGGTCGTTGGCCTCCATGGCATGGGAGGGGCGAGAGCCCCTCCGAGATTGGATATGTCTCTCTGTCTCTCTCTGTTTCTGCATTCTCAGATCCTTCCCTTTTGTTGTTTCTTATATTCCTGGAGATCCGTAACTCCAATTGGGCTGAAATTTTAACACGATCTCTATCCGGATATTAGCTTTCTTGCGGCGAAAGAAGGGCACCAACCGCCTTACGGGTGGCCCACGAGGGTCAGGGGCGCGCCCCCCTGCCTCGCGGCCACCTCGGGCACCGTCTCACGTGGATTTTTCTTCCCAAAAATCATTTATATTCCAAAAAAATCTCCGTCAGTTTGTATCCCGTTTGTACTCTGTTTCATATGGATATTCTGCGAAATAAAAAACATGAAACAAATAGGAACTAGCACTGGGCACTTGATCAATAAGTTAGTCCCAAAACTAGTATAAAAAGTTAAGTTGTAGAATATTGGCATGGAACAATCAAAAATTATATATATGACGGAGACGTATCAATGGGGTTTAAAACAGTTAAGCAAGCACTTTGGCGCTTTTCCGAACCCAAGCGACAAGCCATGGGGGAGGAGATGGACAAACTCATTGAGGCCGGATTCATTAGAGAAATCAAACATCCGGACTGACTGGCAAACCTGGTGATGGTACCAAAGAAGGACAAATCCTGGCGCCTGTGCATCAATTTCAAGGACCTCAACAAAGCCTAGCCTAAGGATCCGTCCCCCCGCCCCGCATTGATCAAATCATTGACGCCACCGCAGGACACGACTCACTGTGTTTCCTCGATGCATACTCTGGATACCATCAAATCAGAACGAAGGAATCCGATCAAGCTGCAACAGCATTTATTACCCCATATGGGCCATTCTGCTTCAATACCATGCCCTTCGGGATCAAGAACGCCGACGTCACAAATCAGCGCATGACTGCCTGCAAAAACAGATCGGCAAAACAGTAGAAGCTTATGTTGATGACGTCATAATCGAAACCAGGCATGTGGAAACACTAATAGATGACTTACGTCGTACATACGACAACCTTAGAGCATTAGACATTAAGCTCAACCCGGAAATGTGTGTCTTCGGTGTCCCCGCTAGAAAATGGCTGGGCTTTATCATTTCCAATAGAGGAATCGAAGCAAACCTAGCCAAAATCCGAGCTTTGTCACAATTGGCTAAGCCAACAGACCTCAAGCAAGTTCAAATACTCACAGGTTGCGTGGTAGCTCTAAGCCGCTTTATCTCCAGATTAGGAGAAAAGGCACTTCCTCTCTATCGCCTTCTACGGCGAACCGACCACTTCGAGTTGACGGACGCGGCAACAACCAGATTGGAAAAAATAAAAACCCTTATGTCGAGCAATCCAATCTTGGCCGCACCAAACTATGACGAACCTATGTTACTATACATATCGGCAACACATCAGGTGGTGAGCGCCGTACTCGTTGTTGAACGAGAACAGGACGGACATAAATTCCCGCTTCAGAAGCTAGTATACTACGTCTACTGTCCTTACACCATGCAAATCCTGGTACCCTCATTATCAAAAAATAGCATACGCGGTCTTCATGGTATCCCAGAAGCTCCGACACTACTTCCAGGAGTGTTCGATCATGGTGGCCTCCGAAGTGCCACTCAACGACATCATAAATAACCGCGATGCTACGGGCCGGATTGCCAAATGGGCCATTGAGCTCCTGCCATTTGACATTACATACAAACCACGTCGAGCTATCAAATCCCAAGTAATGGCCGACTTCATCGCCAAATGGACAGAGGTCATACTCCCTAAAGAGTACGGCACATACTCCAATTGTGTCATGCACTTCGACGGCTCCAAAATACTAGTAGGGTTAGGAGCGGGTGATGTCTTAACGTCCTCTACGGGAGACATCGTCCAGTACGTTCTCCAAATACTATACACAGACTCCAATAATGCAGCCGAATACGAGGCCTTATTGCATGGTCTCCGGATGGCTGTCTCCATGGGCATACAACGCCTAGAAGTGCGCGGGGACTCAAACCTTTCAATATCTCAAATAAATGGAGATTTCGGTGCTAAAGATCCGAAGATGGCAACGTACCATAGCGCAGTCATAAAAATGTCGACCCGGTTCGAGGGGCTCGAGTTCCATCATGTGGCTCGAGAAAGTAATCAAGCGGC
>NC_041384.1:736086697-736094144 GCF_002162155.2 Triticum dicoccoides | reverse complement strand
CGCACTTTGTCCTCACTCGTGCGCACCCGGGAGCAACTTCCCGGTCGGTCACCCATCCTGACACTACTCCAATCTGAGCACGCTTAACTTTGGAGTTCTGTCCGAATCGACTCCCGGAAAAGAAGGAATTCCTTATTGATATGAGTAGTCTATTTTCCGTAATAAGCCAGGCCATCACATACACCCCCACTCAGAGGAACCGACGTCCTCGTCGGGCCACAGGAACGTTCCCTCTTGGCACATACGTCTGTGCATCCAGTCCGGTGCATGTACCATGTCGTGTGCCACGACAGGTCACAACCGTCATGAACAACATGACCGCGCACTTTTCCGCAAACATCCGTGTAACCGCGAGGGTCGGCTCTGATACCAACTTGTAACACCCCGGACACACCCGCCGGTGGTCGTTACTCCCGGCGGGATCTATGTTGAGGAACGTAGTAATTTCAAAAAATTTCCTACGCACACGCAAGATCATGGTGATGCACAGCAACGAGAGGGGAGAGTGTTGTCTACGTACCCACGCAGACCGACTGCGGAAGCGATCACACAATGTAGAGGATGTAGTCGTACGTCTTCCCGATCCGACCGATCCAAGCACCGTTACTCCGGCACCTCCGAGTTCTTAGCACACGTACAGCTCGATGACGATCCCCGGGCTCCGATCCAGCAAAGCATCGGGGAAGAGTTCGGTCAGCACGACGGCGTGATGACGATCTTGATGTTCTACCGTCGCAGGGCTTCGCCTAAGCACCGCTACAATATGATCGGGGTGGAATATGGTGGCAGGGAGCACCGCACACGGCTAAGGAACGATCTCAAGGATCAACCTGTGTGTATAGAGGTGCCCCTGCCTCCGTATATAAAGGAGCCAAGGGGGAGGGGTGCGGCCAGCCCTATGGAGGCGCAGGAGGAGTCCTACTCCTACCGGGAGTAGGACTCCCCCCCCCCCAATCCTAGTTGGAACTAGGATTCCCCGAGGGGGAAAGAGAGAGAGGGGGGCCGGCCACCTCTCCTAGTCCTAATAGGACTAGGGGAGGGGGGAGGTGCGCACCCCACCTTGGGCTGCCCCCTGCTCCTTTCCACTAAAGCCCACTAAGGCCCATTTAGCTCCCGGGGGGTTCCGGTAACCTCCCGGTACTCCGGTAAAATCCCGATTTCACCCGGAACACTTCCGATATCCAAATATAGGCTTCCAATATATCAATCTTTATGTCTCGACCATTTCGAGACTCCTCGTCATGTCCGTGATCACATCCGGGACTCAGAACAACCTTCGGTACATCAAAATGCATAAACTCATAATAATTGTCATCGTAACGTTAAGCGTGCGGACCCTACGGTTCGAGAACAATGTAGACATGACCGAGACACGTCTCCGGTCAATAACCAATAGCGGGACCTGGATGCCCATATTGGCTCCTACATATTCTACGAAGATCCTTATCGGTCAGACCGCATAACGACATACGTTGTTCCCTTTGTCATCGGTATGTTACTTGCCCGAGATTCGATCGTCGGTATCCAATACCTAGTTCAATCTCGTTACCGGCAAGTCTCTTTACTCGTTCTGTAATACATCATCTCACAACTAACATCTTATTTGCAATGCTTGCAAGGCTTATGTGATGTGCATTACCGAGAGGGCCCAGAGATACCTCTCAGACAATCGGAGTGACAAATCCTAATCTCGAAATACGCCAACCCAACATCTACCTTTGGAGACACCTGTAATGCTCCTTTATAATCACCCAGTTACGTTGTGACGTTTGGTAGCACCCAAAGTGTTCCTCCAGTAAACGGGAGTTGCATAATCTCATAGTCATAGGAACATGTATAAGTCATGAAGAAAGCAATAGCAACATACTAAACGATCAGGTGCTAAGCTAATGGAATGGGTCATGTCAATCAGATCATTCAGCTAATGATGTGATCTCATTAATCAAATAACAACTCTTTGTTCATGGTTAGGAAACATAACCATCTTTGATTAACGAGCTAGTCAAGTAGAGGCATACTAGTGACATTCTGTTTGTCTATCTATTCACACATGTATTATGTTTCCGGTTAATACAATTCTAGCATGAATAATAAACATTTATCATGATATAAGGAAATAAATAATAACTTTATTATTGCCTCTAGGGCATATTTCCTTCAATCTAGACTGGCCCCACAGGTCAATACTAGTCTTTTCTGCGCACTTTGTCCTCACTCGTGCGCACCCGGGAGCAACTTCCCGGTCGGTCACCCATCCTCACACTACTCCAAGCTGAGCACGCTTAACTTTGGAGTCCTGTCCGAATTGGCTACCGGAAAAGAAGGAATTCCTTATTGATATGAGTAGTCTATCATCCCTAATAAGCCAGACCACCACAGCCGAATTGCTAGGTGAGCTCTAAACGTGCCTGGCAATCCTCTTGCGGGGTACTTCGGACTCGTTTGAAGGTGTCCGGGTCTTTTTCGCTGAATTGGCGGTTTGCCTCGTAAGGCTGTGGTGTGCTTCTGCTACGAGGGCCGTAGTGTGCTCCTTCGTGCGGAGCGAGCGTTTTTTGTTTCCATTAACTGTTATAACCCCGCGAGGTCCTGGCATTTTGGGCTTGAGGTATGCATAATGCGGTACCGCATTGAATCTGGCAAATGCGGTTCGTCCGAGCAGTGCATGATAGCCACTGTGGAAGGGGACAATATCGAAGATTAACTCCTCGCTTCGGAAATTGTCCGGAGATCCGAAGACTACCTCCAGTGTTGTTGAGCCCGTGCAACAGGCCTCTACACCTGGGATGACACCTTTAAAGGTGGTTTTGGTGGGTTTGATCCTCGAGGGGTCTATACCCATTTTGCGCACTGTATCCTGATAAATCAAGTTCAGGCTGCTGCCACCGTCCACAAGGTCTCAAGTGAGGTGAAATCCGTTAATGATGGGGTCAAGGACCAATGCGGTAGAACTGCCATGACGGATACTGGTGGTTGTGGCCCCTGCGATCGAAGGTGATCGGACAAGAAGACCATGGGTTGAACTTTGGGGCGACTGGCTCCATCACATAGACGTCCCTCAGTGCACGCTTCCGTTCCCGCTTGGGAATATGGGTTGCGTATATCATGTTTACCGTTTTCACTCGGGGAGGAAATTTCTTCTGTCCTCCTGTGTTCGGCGGTCGGGGCTCCTCCTCATCGTCGCTATGCAACCCCTTTTCCTTGTTTTCAGCATTCAACTTGCCAGCCTGTTTGAACACCCAGCATTCTCTGTTGGTGTGGTTGGCTGGTTTATCGGGGGTGCCGTGAATTTGACACAAATGATCGAGTATGCGGTCCAAGCTGGACAGGCCCGGATTGCTTCTTTTAAACGACTTTTTCTGCTCACTGGATTTAGAGCCACTGAATCCGGCATTAACTACCGTGTCTTCGGCATTGTCGCCGTTGTTACGGCGTTTGTGTCTCTTGCGACGTGGCCTGCCGTTGCTATCTTTGGCATCTGAATTGCCAGGGTTTCTTGATGTGTTGTTGCTGCGAGCCAGCCAGCTATCCTCGCCCGCACAAAAGCGGGTCATGAGTGTCGTGAGGGCTGCCATGGACTTCGGCTTTTCTTGGCCAAGGTGTCGGGCGAGCCACTCGTCGCGGATGTTATGCTTAAATGCCGGTAAGGCCTCGGCATCCGGACAGTCGACGATTTGGTTCTTTTTAGTTAGGAACCGAGTCTAGAATATCCTGCCTGATTCCCCTGGCTGTTGGGTTATGTGACTCAAGTCATCGGCGTCCAGTGGTCGCACATAAGTGCCCTGGAAGTTGTCAAGGAATGCATCCTCCAAATTCTCCCAACTGCCAATGGAGTTTGTCAGGAAGCTATTGAGCCAATGCCGAGCAGGTCCTTTGAGTTTTACTGGGAGGTACTTGATGGCATGTAGATCGTCACCGCGGGCCATGTGGAGGTGGAGTAGGAAATCTTCGATCCATACCGCGGGGTCTGTTGTGCCATCATATGATTCAATATTCACGGGTTTAAACCCTTCTAGGAATTCGTGATCCATTACTTCATCTGTGAAGCATAGGGGATTTTCTTTTAGTATATCCGGCGTGACAGTCGTCGTCACGCGTTGGGGCGCGCCCCCGTGATCCGTAGATCGTTCTTGTATGTCCTGCTTTGTTTTCCAATACATCTCGCAGGTTCTGCGTGTTGCCCGGGGCCTTGGTGTTTTTGTTTGACTGGCGACGGGGTGCGGGCTGGACTTCGGGCTGATACGCCGCTTTGTCTCGGCCACGAGGTGGCCGGTCAGCCGCATCATACGCTAGTAGTTTAGGTTTTAATGCTTCCTCCTTGAGTTGGGCTAGCAACCAGCGCTTTGGGTAACTTTTGGTTGGGCGCTCAAGCTCATATTCCTCGGCTGCCAGCACCTCGGTCCATCTATCCGCTAGCAGATCTTGATCAGCTTGAAGTTGCTATTGCTTTTTCTTCAGGCTTTTTGCCGTGGCTATAAGCCGGCGCTTGAAGCGCTCCTGCTCAACTGGATCCTCAGGCACGATAAATTCTTTGTCGCGGAGGCTAACCTCGTCATCGGAGAGGGGCATGTAATTGTCATCCTCTGATTCTCCGTCTGCCGCCTGTTCCTTAGGGCTAGCTTTCCCATCCTCCTGCTCGAAGCCTGGCTGGAGTGGATTGTTTTCGTCTTCGGCATTGTCTGCAGCGTTATTGTCTCTTGTGCCGGTATTGCTGCTTTTGCTATGGCGCGGCTTAGAGCGGCGCCGATGACGCCGGTGCTTAGATTGCTTCTTGAGGGGATTATCCTCCGTTGCCTTATTGCCATCGCTTTCTTTGGGGGGAGTCCACCATGTATATATCATATGATGAGGTGGCTGTCCAGCGCCCTGTGGGCGATGGTTCCTGTTCTTCTCCTGCATCGTCGTCCATACCGTCGATTTCTTCGGAGCCGAAATCAAGCATGTCGGTTAAGTTGTCGACAGTGGCTATTAAGTGGGTGGTGGGTGGGGAATGAATTTCTTCGTCGTCCGCTTCCCACTCAAGCCAGACATAGTTCGGCCAAGGGTCTCCTGACAAGGAGAGAGACCACAAATGAATTTAGCATGACGCCCAAGGGCGACTGCTGAAAGATATCCGCGGAGGTAAACTCCATGATCGGTGCCCAATCAGATTCGATAGGCACGGACGCAGGCGGCTTGGAGCCTGTGGCCAAGGACGAATCCAAGGGTCCGGCAACACATGTCTCATAGGGAGTGAAGTCAGTATTCGGCTCTATCGCTGCTGAGTGTGCGGCCTCCGTGGCGGGGTCCATCCACCCATCCTCGGACGGCACGATCTGCTCCGGATTGAGGGTCAGACTAGCCACAGGTGTGATCTCCCGAACACCGTACGACGGCAGAGCTAAGTGATGCTCGTCGTGACTGTGCAGCGCATCTGATATGGGATCGAATCCGTGGAAGATCAAGTCTTCGCGGATGTCGGCAGTATAGTTCAAGCTTACAAACCTGACCTGATGGTCAGGAGCGTAGCTCTCGACCTGCTCAAGATGGCCAAGCGAGTTGGCCCGCAGTACGAAGCCGTCGAATACGAAGATCTGTCCAGGGAGAAAAACCTCACCCTGGATCGCATCGTTGCCGATGATCGAAGGAGCCATCAAGCCTTATGGTGAAGACACAGTGGAACTCTCAATGAAAGCACCAATGTCGGTGTCAAACCGGCGGATCTCGGATAGGGGGTCCCGGACTGTGCGTCTAAGGCGGATGGTAACAGGAGGCAGGGGACACAATGTTTACCCAGGTTCGGGCCCTCTCGATGGAGGTAATACCCTACTTCTTGCTTGATTAATCTTGATGATATGAGTATTACAAGAGTTGATCTACCACGAGATCACAGAGGCTAAACCCTAGAAGCTAGCCTATGATTACGATTGTTGTTGTCCTACGGACTAAACCCTCCGGGGCTAGGGTTACACAAAGTCGGTTAGAAGGGAGGAGATTTACATATCCGAATTGCCAAGCTTTCCTTCCACGCAAAGGAGAGTCCCACCCGGACACGGGACGAAGTCTTCAATCTTGTATCTTCATAATCCAATAGTCTGGCCGAAGGATATAGTCTGACTGTCCGAGGACCCCCTAATCCAGGACTCCCTCACCCCCACTTCCGCCTCTGGCTCAAAGTGTTCAATGTTAAGCCTAAAGTGGTTAGTGGGGAGCACGCGGACTGCGGCGGCACTATGGTGAGCAAGCTCACAAATCCTATCTGGCCCAAAGGCAACTTTATGGACACCGTGAAGCTCTGGCAGCAGGGGTGGTTCTACATAACCGAACCCCGTGGCACCAAGTGGGTGGCTACTCCAGAGTTCAGATCCGAGACCCAATGCGGCTCAAATCCTGGAATGCCAACGGCCTAGATTGGGGGGAAGACGGAGAAGTGGCGGCGTTGCAACAACGCATCGCCAAGAAGATGAGGCAGGGTATCAAGCTCACAAACATTATACAGGTGATGCTCTTCCGCTGGATACTCCCATGCCAACGCCGGCTAAGCCCATGTGGGAATTCGATCCGGAGGGCGGCCGCACCCAGACGCACTGTGACGCCCCGAGACCGGCGCTCCAGATGCCTTCCTTGTTTTCCGAGCTTCGTCGTGTGTTTTGTTTGGTTCGTTGCTTTCATTTTTGCATCATGTGCATTGCATCATGTCTTCTTGCACCTCTTCTTAAAACTCAACCAAATAAATTGCATGGTCTTCGGTCCATTTAAACCGAGGGAATTCACGTGGTGGTTCTCTTTACAACATATATCCCAATATTAGGGAGCTATAATAAATATTCCACTATTTTGGAATTCACCTTAACATACTTGCAATTTAATTCCCATGCCCATCCTATCTCAAGTTCTTCCTCAAACTTTCCCAACAATTCTTGTCACTTCTTAGCGAGGCTCCTCTAAAATCTCAGTCTATTTAGAGTCTTTTCGAACGGGATTCAAAATTCAAACATGTGCGAATCATTTTTTCTCCAAAAATCCTCTTGCCATTTTATTTAAATTCCTCACATTTTTGTGAGTCCAGAAAAATTACCCTCGTGCGCAAATTATTTCCCTAACCCTCTCTTTCTATTTCTTCTCTTTGTTTTTCTCTCTTTCTTCTAAGGAGAATAAGAGAGAATAGAAAGAGAGACAGAGATAAGCCAGCCCAGCTGGGCCTCCCAACCTCCTGCGCGGGCCCACCTAGGCCATTTGCACCCTAGGCCCAGCGCCCTGATCTAACCCTAGGCGCAACCTTCCCCCGCTCGACCCCCCTCCTCCTCGTTCCTCCTCCCGCCGCCACTCGCTACTGCACCGCGTCACCAGGGAGAGGAGCTCCCCAGCACGCGCCCAACCCCCATCTCTACCTCGCAGCCTCTCTCTTCCAATCCCAGTGCCGCCTCCCCCTCGTTTCCCTTCCTCTCGATCCACTGGCCTCTCCCTTGTC
>NC_041384.1:736057819-736081135 GCF_002162155.2 Triticum dicoccoides | reverse complement strand
ATGACAATAACATGATGACAATAAGCTGAGATGAATATGACGACAGATAGTATAGCAATTATGGCGCAATTGAAAGTTTATATAAACAAGTGCATGAACAATTTAAACTAAACAAGTACTCCCTCTGTAAAGAAATCACTAAAGCAGTGAACCAAAATTGTTATATTTCCTTGCAGAGGGAGTATATGCGAATTAACAATCAAACTTTACGCTCTTGAAATATTTATCTGAACAACTTCATCAACAATCAAGAATAAACATGTATCTATGAATTGTTCATCGCCCATGCAGATGAAACTGTGTGTACAAACTAAAGAAGCAGGAGAAAAACAAGAAATTGACAAGAGAACGAACTAGATGTTGCATGCACATGAATCTGTGTGCAAAATTCTCATAAGGCAACGGACTACATGTTGCAGGTAGATTAATCCGTGCACACAAAATAAAGAAGCAAGAGAACAAGAAATTGACAAGAAGAAGGCCATCGTATGTGCTGCTACTGGAGAACTAGTAACAAAATTGACAGGAAGGAGAACTCACCGATCCAAAAGCCAGATTGTTGGGAGAGTGGGCGACGGAGAGGAAGAGGGAATGGAGAGGATGCAGAGGCGGAGGAACCGTTTTTGGAGAGTCGTGGCAGTGAGGACGAAGCGCCCTCACGCATGCCCGTCCTAAATAATTGGGACGGGGCTCGTCGAGCCTGTTGGAGTCCTCACTTCCTTTCTCATGTTCACATTTAAAATGGGCTCATCCCATAGGCCCGTATAAGAAAGCACAAGAAGCCCAAACACTTCACGGTTGAGATTACTGATCTAAACTTGCTAAAAAAATCTCAAAATAAAAAAACTAGCAAAAAAACATTACGTGATCTAAAACTACCTCTTCGTGAGATCCCAAATTCCCAATATTTCCTTGTGGTGGGTTGTTAGAGAATCCCCTATAAATAAACATTACGTGATCTAAAACTACCTCTTCCTGAGCTCCCAAATTCCCAATATTTCCTTGTGATCGGTTGTTAGAGAATCCCCTATAAATATGAAGCTTTTCACGGCATAGATCGTATACCTCGACCCCACGCCTCCCATACCTAGCCTTCCATGACTACACCGAATTACCAACCCACGCCGCCCAAAGTAGCTCCCAGGTCGGTGAAGCCGACGGAGCCGTCATCTTCAAAGCCTGCATCGGTGAATCCTGAGATGAAAGAGAAGGGCACGTCAGAGAAGCCGACGAAAGAGAAGGGCACGTCGGAGAAGCCGGCGAATCAAAATATGAAAGTGAATGGAAATGGAGCCGGTCGCCATCGAGAGAATCCTCCGGTAACGATCGCGATCCTTGTATTTTGTATACACCCTCCTTCCCAAGTCTGCATGCAATCCCAAGTCTGCATTCAACTTTGTTTAAAAAGCAGCAATCGAATCAAAAAAATACTCATAGTACTCCTAAATGCCTGATCAAATACACAGTAGACAGAATACAAAGTAGTTTTGTACGTAAGTTGCACGCCTCACTTATTTGGCATTGAGAACATCAAATGTATGTACTATATTAAATTTTAGGTTGACGAGAAAGAAATGAAAAAACTAAAGAGAAAGATGGACAGTAGGATCACATGTTACATTCCTAATATGGTGATTATCTATAAACTATTGATCTTGTGATCATGTATGCAATTATTTTCGTAAGCGTGACGCCTGAAACTTTAGTAGTGTACATAGTACAAATTTTGCTCTTCCTACAAAAAATCTATACTATTATAAGTCAATTTGCCGACAGAGATAGCTAGTTTTTCTATGTTTGGTGTTCATTATATGTCCTAGAACCTCTATAATTTCATGGAGTACTATAGAGCACAATTTTGATATTGGCATAGATTAGATCTAGTCGGTTCTATGCGTGTTTAACTGAATATCATACAGAATCTAATCACACTATTTGTACATTCAGGGAACTCAGGTTTCTTCATTCCTGCAATACGAGAAATTCATAAAAGAATTGAACGCACAGCAACTGACGTACATCAAGTTGATTAGACTGGGTGAACTTCTCAAGACTCCTGGCATGAGAATGAGACGTCTACTGTGCCAGGCCATCGCTTATTCATATGATGCAGAGCAGGATGCCTTTATAATTAATGGGAGACCATGTAGGATCACACTAAAAGATCTGGAGCATATAACAGGCCTGCCCTGCATGGGGAAGAATCACGTCTCTTCAAATCACAACGATACTTTCGAGTTGTGGAAAGAACTGAAAGACCCCAATGACACAAAAGTTACTTTGAAAGGATTGCTAGCCAAGATGAAAGGCGACAGCACACCTAATTTTGTTAGGCCAATTGTCTTGTACACCATAGGCAAATATGTATGCCCGACAACACAGCAGTATGTGGACAACAGATACCTTGGGATTGTTAGAAACATTGAGACAATAAAGAGCACCAATTTTGGATGGCTTACACTTGGCCATCTTATGACTAGCGTCAGGAAATTTGTAAATGGTGGAGCAAATCTGGAGGGCAACCAACCACTGCTGCAAGTAATACAATCATTATTAAGATACAATACATTTAATTTTATGGAAAATTTTCTAAGCTGTTTTTGTTGTAATGCAGACGTGGTACTACGAGAAGTGGAGGGTGCACCAATTGGACTCTAACATCTCGTATGCATCAAGGTTAAGGCCGCTGATCCAAAACTGGAGTGAAGAGAAGGCACGGAAGGTTGACAACATAATCAACAAAAATTATATAGGGGTTGGAGAGGTAAAGTGTTAGTACCGTGTGCCTGGATTATCTACCATATGTTTTGAATGATACTAACGACACTAACATACAGTATGTCGATGACCTGCTGCAGCCTTTCAATCTGCCACCAGTTGGGACGCCGGTCAAACCAAAGACTGACGGTCAGGTAAATGATGAACATCATGCACAAATATATATTATAACTTTGCAAGTACAATCGAAGTCATATGCTTCCAACTGCTTGTAATTTGCAGGATAAGGCACTCATGGGCCGTGTATTGACTGATTTGAAAGAAGTTGCCTCCATTGTGCGGGAAGCCAGTGCACAACAATTTGATAGGATGAGCACTCTTGAAAAAAGGGACGAGTGCCCTAGGCGTACACTTGCGAACGACTGACGCACGGACGACCTCATCACAGAATTCAATGTAAGTATACCATTATGAGTTTCTATAAATATTTTTACTATCAATACTCTCCACACTAACACATTTTTTTAAAGAACCATCGCTATGGAATATTTGATGTTGATCGCCTAGGAGTAGAGGACATACAGCTATCTGACCTGGGAGTACCTACGGACCAAATGGAGGTCCCAGGAGAGAATACTACTCACCAGCAAAAACAAAAAAAGACACGGAGGTCATTACCAAAGGCATTTCTACTAAGGGAATAGAAAAAGATAACATGGATGCCCCCATAAAGAACGTAGCCGAAGATTTGCAGCCTGCTCCTAGTTTGCAATCGCGAAAGCATTCAAAAACCACCACAAGCCTTGAAGCTTTCATGGTGATACATATTTCACATCTAACTGATTTTGTTTTAAGTTAATGCAGATTCGTAGCTAACATTTGATCTTCCATGTTCAGGATGAAGAAGACAGAGCAGGTACCAAAAGAAGAGATCAAGATGATGAAGATGTCAGTATTGAGGTGGGGGGAGAGGCAGGTATCAAAAGCAAACACCGGTCTGCCAAGGCTAAGGCAATAAGGGACCCGGAAGAGATCCATGTCTTCCCAGTTGACGAGGACAACTATGATGATTCTTTAGCAAAGCAGCGACAAGATAGTGTGGTTGATTCCATGCTACCAACTCATACGAGCATCCGGAAAAGAGTGGCATCTTCATTATTGTGCAATGAAGATTATGTTCTGTACGATAGTGATAAGAAGAGAAAGAAAAACACGACTCCATCAGAGTCTACCAACGATTCCATGTACACAAAGAATACAAAGAGGAAAAACCGTGCAAGCATTTTTAAAGATACAGACACAGGTGCTTCGAGGCTAGAGACCGACCTTGACGAGTTTCGACAGAATTACGTGGCCGAAATTGTCAACACCTCAGATCTTGATAAACAATTGGTGGTAATTGATGACATTGTTCTACTACAGAAGCATCTGCAATGCCTCACCAAGACAGATGGAGTTTTAGATGACAAATGGTTGGGTGACGAAGTAAGATATTTGCCAAATTATTTTATCAATTTTCTTTTGCACAGTACAATTAACTTGAATTTTGTTTTAGTTGGTTATTGCTATGATTCAGATCATGTGTCATGCTCATCCTAAGGACATAAGGGATGGGAAACTTGTTTACATTGAGAGGGTGGCCGGCGTCGCTATGCTCGAAAGAGATGGTAAGGTAGAGAACTGCCACGAGGACGCTTTGGCGGGCAGTCATGGAACAACAGAAGGAGACAACTACCTCAGACATGATCTGGTACCATCTAACCATGACATAAACACATTTATTTTTGTAATCATTATGCATGTTGATGTAATCATCTTTGCTGTCCCGGTTTTTCTATCTATGAACATGGTGAACACCCACTAGTTCCTTGTGGTCGTAAACCCCAGAAGGAGGGAGATTCAGATTCTTGATTTACTTTTCAGCTACGTAGTAACACAAGTGCTTGACGTGGTGAGATTTTAAAAGTCTTTCAATATAACACATCAGTTAGCATCATACCTATCCTTGAACCATGAGCAACTTCTCATACCATGGGCTTTGGCAGACACGTGGGGTGGAAGCACATCTGAGAGCATCGATGCGAATCAATGGACCACAAAGCTATGCATGGCAAGACATTAACGTGACCCAATGGACAGTAAAGCATGTTCCTATGCCAAGACAAGATGACAAGTCAGTCAACAGTATTAGCTTCTAAATATGTTTTTAATTGTTAATACGTGAAATGGTGCTAACAGAATTAATTGTTGTAGTTATTATTGTGCACTCTACATGCTGAAGAACATCGAATTCTTTACGGGAGAAGATCTTACGCTGCGTTATGACCAAGTACGTAGAGTAACACCTAAAATTCTGTCAATTTTGTAAACATATGGAATGATACTAACATATCCTCCCATGCGGGCATACATTGACAATTATAGAAGAGAGCTGCCTGTTGTCCTTCTTAATTCGCCCTACAAAAAATTGAAGTCCATGAAAAGGCTGAAGAGTACAATGCTAGCCTATCGGATGCAGCTGCGATTGAAGATCATGAAGATGCAAGCAGTTAATCTAGTAGTGGTTCATTCTTAGATCTGGAGTGTACACTTGGTTATGAAGCGGTAGAGTAGGGTGTGGTTTGGTTTTAGTCCCGAAGAAGGTTTCCTAGCCATATTTATAGTCCAGTGCAGATTAATCAAGTTGTAATATTTCACGGTACTGGTTCCAAATACTATTCTTGAAATAAATTTGGTCTGCATGGGAGACGCTGAAACATATATTTGCTTTTTACAACCAAAACTTTTGAAGCTTAGGAAGTTTAAATGAATTCTTAAATTTATATTTAAGTGTCGTCGGAGTCTGGACAATATTCAGAATAATTACATCGCAAGTTAAAAGTTTCAGAATTTTTGTAACATCGCTAGTTAGAAGTTTCAGAATTCTTTTAACATCGCTAGTTAGAAGTTTCAGAAAAAATTCAACGAGTGCTGAAATATTTTGGCATCGCTAGTTAGAAGTTTCAGAAATTTTTAACATCGCTAGTTAGAACTTTCAGAAAAATTTCAGTGAGTGCTGAAATATTTTGGCCGAAATTCAGTGAGGCTAAAATATTTTGGCTCAAAGGCAAATATTGCAGTGAGTGCTGAAATGAATGAAGTTCAGTTGTTTCATCGAATTTTCACCGAAGTGAAAACCATGGTGGCATGCCATCTTAAGCAGCACCAGACATGATTCAGTATTATTAACAAAATTTGGTCTCACATATACGAGGAAAAAAGGTATGAGCATGAGCATGCAAGATCGGATGGGCAATAAAATAGCTTCACAAGAGAGTAAAATACTTGACGTGTGAAGACTCAATCTTAGTTGACTTTAGAACCAGTTTTCATCCTAAAAGAGGTCCAGTGAACTACTTATAAGCAATAATAAAAGCGATCCAGTTCTTTTGGCTGATTTTCAAAGAAACGGCAACGATATCTTTTTGATGATCGTGATTCTCTGGAGACCTACGTGTTGTTACGCAACTTACCTTGTTTTTTTAAGCCATAAATTACCTTTGCTAAACTCTCCACGCCCCCCTAATATTCAACCAGGTGGATCCCCTCCCTTGATTTCCTCCAACCAAAGAAATCTATACGTAGATATATGCCCGGGTTGTTACGATCCCTATAAATAGGGATCCTTTGAAACCTCGTAGATCATAGTCCGTCCTTCTGCGCCGCCCAAACCAGCAAGACAGAAGGACGGAGCAACCCAGGAATCCAGCAAGACCGAACGACGGAGCCAAACATGAATCCTCTGGTAACTACCCATGATCTCAGTCGCTGCTATTTTTCGTGCCACAATCTTCCTCCCATGATCTCTTGCTGCAACCCCACTCAGCACATTTAAAAAAAATTAAGTTGGGGGCGTTAGGAGAGGGCGCTAGGATTTGTTTTCTACCAGATTGGCAGTTCATTGATTAATTCCAGGCTAAATCTTAGCGTCTGGTCTTGTCGATGCCAATTAGTGCAGCGGGCGCTTGCCTTCTTTTTTTCCTTCCGCATGAGTTATGGAAGGCATCGATGGCCCATGTTTTAATTCCATACTACTGACCATGATTAGCGCCTATAGTTGAGGAGACCATGGTTGGATAGTTTTTTATTTTCCAATCTTTATTTTATTTCAGATAAGTGCCTTGCAATGGAGATTACCTTAGATGACCATTCAAACGTAACCAAGCTGAATCACATGATAGTATTTGCACATACATGGAACTCAGCATGCTTGTACCTCATGTAGTAGCGTAGAGCACAATTTTTATGTTGGTATATATAAGCTGTATTCATCTGTATGAGTGTTTAAATTGTATACCATGCTGAATCTAATCACACTTGCACATCCAATGAACCCAGGATGCTTCTTTGCCGCCATATGAGGAGTTCATAAACGGATTAAACACGCAGCAAAGGATGTACATCCAGTTGATAGGAATGGTGGACTTCTCAAGACACCTAGCATCAAAATTAGATGTGTACTCCACCTGCCGTTTATGTTAACTTAATTATGAAACAATCATTGTCGTTTCACAAATAACATTTGATCTTCCACGTACAGGATGAAGCATTCGAAAGAGCTGCTGCAAAAATCAAACAGGATCTCAGTGGTGTTCATAAGCTTTTGAAAGAGGTGGATGATATCCAGGGAGCTCCTAGTTTTGATAAGCAAATGCATTCCAAAGCCACCACAAGCCTTGAAGATTTTCAAGTGATGCACATTTTACCTATAATTGAGCAAGAATCTGCTAAAGGCTAACACGTAGTTTATTTTGTCTGATAGAATCCGTTCAACAGATGGAGTAAGCAGCACTCTGTGAAGGCTACGTGATCGCGAGATCCTGAAGAGCCTCGTGCCTTCACACATGATGACAGCCATGATGAATCCTTTCAAAATCAACAACAAGTAAGTGTGGTTGAATCGATGCCACCAAATCATGGGCGCGAAAAGAAAAGGGTGGTATTGCAATTATTTAAGAATGACGAGTATGCTTCGTACGACACTGAGAAGAAAAAAAGGAAAAACAATACTCCACCAGAGTGTACAAATGATTTCGAGGACACGAAAAGTAAAAAGAGGAAAATCGGCTCCAGCAACTTAAAAAAGGGGTCAGAAGTTCCTGAAACCCTGACGGACCAGCTAGACGTGGTTCGACAGGATTTCGGGGCGTCATTGATCAACACTACCAATCATGAAAAACAAATGGTCTTAGTTGATGACATTGTCGTGCTAAGCATTTGCAATGCCTCACCCATAAAGATGAATTTGAGGATGGTGTATGGTTGGGTGACGAAGTAAGATAGCATTTCACAAATTAGTTTATGAAGTTTTATTTTTGTACAATACAATTAACTTGATTATTGTTGTAGGTGGTTGATGCTGCGATCCAGCTCATGCGTCATGATCAGCCAATTGACACAAGGGACGGTCAACTGGTTTACATTGAGAGGGTGGCCGGCGTCGCTAAGCTCGACAGAGATGGTAGGATAGAGGAGTGCTACGAGGATGCTTTGGCAGGCATTCCTGTAACAACACAAGGCACCACCTACCTGAAACATGATATGGTATTTTAAGCTGATGTAGAACAGATTTTTTTATTACTATGCACGTTGATCTAATTATACTTGCACTCCAGGTTTTCCTACCTACGAATAGTTTAAACACCCACTGGTTCCTTGTGGTTGTAAACCCCAGAAGGAAGGAGATTCAGGTTCTTGATTCACTTTTCCACTCTATGATACCCAGAGAAGTAAATAACATGGTGAGAATTTCAACATATTTAATTATAAGAAAGGATTTAACATAGTACGTAAGTATTAGTAGTTGGCAACTTCTCGTCCCATTGGGCTTACAGTTACGTTGGATCGAAGAACATCTGAGAGCAGCGATGTGAGTCAATGGGATTAAAAGCAATGCATGGGAAGACATTAACGTGACGCAATGGCCAGTATGGAATATTAATGTGCCAAAAAGCTGATGAGACGTCAGTCAACAATATTACCTTTTGTTTTTGTTTTAGATTGTTAATATCTAAAATGCTAATCTAACAACATAAAATGTTGCAGTTCTTGTTGTGCACTGTACATGCTGAAGAACATCGAATTATTTACGGGAGTAAAACTGAGGTTGCAATATGATGAAGTACGTAGAGTAACACCTAAAATTCTGTCATTTTCTGAAACATATGGAACGATACTAACATATCCTCGCATGCAGGCCTACATCGACAAGTTCAGAAGAGAGCTACCTGTTGTGCTTGTCGATTCACCCTACAACAAAATGAAATACATGAGTAGGTTCAAGCAGTACCATGCTAGGCAATCGGATGCAGCTGCGGTTGAAGACAACGAGGATGCAAGCAGTTAGTCCAGCATTGTGGTTCATTCTTACATGTGGAGTGTACACTTTTCCATAAAGCGATAGAGTAGGGTGTGGTTGGGTTTTAGTCCCGAAGAAGGTTTCCTAGCCGTGTTCTTTGTCCATTGCACATGAGTCAAGTTGTAAAACTTCAATAATATTGGTTACTATATTTTGCTTCAAATAAATTTGGTCTCTATGGGATCTCGTAGAAATCTATATTTGCTTTTTACTACCATGTGACAGTAATGGTGCTTGGGGCAACCCTAGAATAATAGTGGATTATGATATGTCTATTTTCATACGAGAGAAAAATTTATTAAAGCATGAGCATAGCCTTACAACATAAGTCAAAAATACTGCCTGATTCAACATGCAATCCCAGCTATGTCTCGTAGGCAGGCCGCAAAGCCAAAAAAATAGAGCATAGGATAACAAGAGTAAAAGCACGTACCATAGGGGGCGTCTGCAGGTGCTGCAACGCTGAATTGAAGCGATCACCTTCAGGAGCACAGTGGTGTGGCCATGGTACATCCATCCTGCCTCAAGGAATCACATAGCATGTTCTGTCATAGCCCTGCAAAACAGAGGAAAAATTACTACTTGTACTAACCTTGTCAAGTGTGTGCATGTAACAAATGTTGGACATAACTAAACATGGAAGAATGAAATGCAACATATGGAAGAATCGAATGCTCATTCCTTTCTCTCTGCTTTTTGCGAGGACCATTACTCTCCCTTTAACAAGGCTAAAACATCATAATAAGACTTAACAGCAATCTTGAAAAGGTGGATATCCCATGTGAATCTAATTTTTCATATAAGGCACATGCCAAGTCTGTTGATCCCAGTCCAGCAATTGCACAAGAAGAAGCGAGCATCATCAATATTGAGCAACATAAGCTATGAATTGTTTATAGTACATTCCAAAATTAATAGCTTATCATCTCTATTGATCTCCAAATCTGACCTATCAGCCAAATTGAAAGAATACATGTTAAATGCAACGATTGAACGTTCGTAGATCATGCAGTCGGGGCTGGACGAATGGGGCTGGCCATCGAGGCCGGCGGCCGGCTTCATCTAGTCATGCAGAACATGATCCATGCCCAACCACCTTGCCATCAGACGAGATGCATGGCCAGATCAAAGCTGCAGCCATGGCTGAGAAATGATATCTAGAGGACGCAAACAACCAATTGGAGTGTGGGAAAGAGGTTGCCTATAACCTTGTGACTATAGGCACCCGCATGGAGGACTGGGAGGTGGGATGGCGCCGACTCTTCACCGGCGGCCGCAGCGGGGAGGACAGTGGGCCTCCTCTCGTGTTCGTTGAAAAGGTGGGGCGAGATCGCGAGGGAATTGGGTAGAGGAAGGGAGGGTGTCGGTGTCAAAACCAGCGGATCTCGGGTAGGGGGTCCCGAACTGTGCGTCTAGGCCTGATGGTAAAAGGAGGCAGGGGACACGATGTTTTACCCAGGTTCGGGCCCTCTTGATGGAGGTAAAACCCTACGTCCAGCTTGATTAATATTGATGATATGGGTAGTACAAGAGTAGATCTACCACGAGATCGGAGAGGCTAAACCCTAGAAGCTAGCCTATGGTATGATTGTATGTTGTGGTTATGGTATGATTGTATGTTGTGGTTGTTGTCCTACGAATTAAAACCCTTCATTTTATATAGACACCGGAGAGGGTTAGAGTTACACAAGATCGGTTACAAAGGAGGAGATATCCATATCCGTATTGCCTAGCTTGCCTTCCACGCCAAGTAGAGTCCCATCCGGACACGAGACGAACTCTTCAATCCTGTATCTTCATAGTCCAACAGTCCGGCCAAAGGATATAGTCCGGCTGTCCGGAGACCCCCTAATCCACGACTCCCTCAGTAGCCCCTGAACCAGGCTTCAATGACGATGAGTCCGGCGCGCAGTATTGTCTTCGGCATTGCAAGGAGGGTTCCTTCTCCGAATACATCATAGAAGAATTTGAATACGAGGATAGTGTCCGACCCTGAAAAATAAGTTACACATACCATCGTAGAGAGAATAATATTTTCGCAGATCTAATTTGCAGGCTTGTTTTGGCAGCATGACGATATGTCATGGCCCGGTGATTATTCGAACCGTTACCTTTAACCAGCCCCGCACATAACGCGAGGCAGTTTTCGACACATTTTGTCAAAGCAGATATTGTGTCCCCTTATTACGGGATTCTCATCAATACGGGCGTGGGTAACCCAACCGCGCCATCAATTACGGCGCTTGGGGTATAAGCAAGTTTTACCAGGCAAGTGGGGAGGCTTAGCTTCGTCCGCCCATATAAAGGGATAAGGATTCACCTTTCTATCCACGCCTTCTTCCTCCTTCGCTCATCCGCTTTCGCACACTCGAGCTCTAGCGCCCAAGTCCGCACTTCCCACCTCAACCTTCCCCAATCACATCCGGAGTGGGAGGCAGGTGGATGGTCTCCTCCGTCACGGAGGGAGACATTAAGAAGCTGCACGGAGCCGGATACTTAGACGTGAACATCACGCATCGGCTGCCCGCCGCGGGGCAGATCGTCCCTACCCCGGAACCTCACGAGAGGGTAGTTTTCCTTCACCACTTCCTCCGCGGACTAGGGTTTCCCCTCCATCCATTCGTCCGTGGTCTCATGTTCTACTACGGGCTGTACTTTCATGATCTGGCCCCGAACTTCATCCTCAACATTTCGGCATTCATCGTCGTGTGTGAGGCTTTCCTCCGCATCCGGCCCCACTTCGGCCTGTGGTTAAAGACCTTCAATATCAAGCCGAAGGTGGTACGAGGCCAACAAGCAGAATGCAGCGGAGCCATGGTGGGCAAGATGCCCAACGTTATATGGCTCGAAGGCTCCTTCGTGGAGACAATAAAGGGATGGCAGTCGGCGTGGTTCTACACCACCGAGCCGCGCGACGCCAAATGGGCTGCAGCCCCCGAGTTTCGATCCGGATTCCCTACACGGCTCACTTCTTGAAAAGAGAAGGGCTTGTCATGGGGTTCATCGGTAGAGCTGGATGGACTCTAGAAATGTATCTGGAGTATGGCGAGCAAGAAGCTCAAGCTTGTCAACATAGTCCAAGTTATGCCCATCCGCCGGATGCTCCCGTGTCAACAATGGGATTTTACCTTATGGGAGTTCAACCCGGCCCAGCACCAGACTCCGAGCGAGCTCTTCGATATGACGCACAAGGACGTCTGGAAGGTGCTGTTCAAGGGCGCCGAGGTCCCCCCTTCTCTCGCCAAGGACCGCGGACTAAGCGCAAAGCGCCTAGCGCGTTCGGTGAGTTCAATACGTCCCGTATGACTTTTATTTTCCCTAGATTAATCATGTGCGGGGTCTAATCTCCATGCCTTTGATAGGACTGGGTGGAGATGTCGGGGTGGATTAACTTTCCGACCCCTTTGCCCGAAGATACTGCGGGCACTCTCCTGACGGAGATGCTGACTCTGGCTCCATACAAGGTGCCGGAGAAGACCAACAAGGCCAAGGGAGCCCGAAAGAGTTCCCGGCGCCAGGTGTTATCGGACTCATCGTCTGATAACTCTGCGGCACACTCCTCCCCCGAAGACAAGGCGGAAGAAGAAGATGCTCCCCTCCAGGCGGGGGAGACAAGAAAAGGAAGGCTGCCCCAACTAGGGAGGCCGAAGGGTCCAAGAAGGGGAGGACTCTCCTTCTGGACAGTTCCACCGCCGCCGACGAGGGCGAAAACGAGTGGTTACCCAAGTCCAAGCCCCCGGGGAGATCGTAAATATTCTTATACCAGAGTAACTCATAGAATTCCTTTGTACTGTTTTTCCTAATGCCGAACATAATTATGCAGGCCGCCACGAGCCAGTATCGATGTATCATCGGATGGCTCCCTGGGCTCGTCGGACATGGATAGCGATCCAGTCCCGACCGCCGCCTCCCCTCATCCTGCTGACGATGCCAAGGTGCTGTCTCAAGAGGCACCAGGTCGAGGGGATACAATCCTGGAGGCGCCTCAAGGCGACCTTCCGAACTCCGGGAGCCGAGGGGACGGGGCCCCTGAGAGCTCCAAGTTCGGCCCTCAGCCGAACACCGCGCCGGAACCTCTAGCAGTTCCAGGCTCGGGCAGGCAGCCTCCTTCTAAGAGGGGCAAGACGCCTGTGCTAGTGACCTCTGTCCATCCAAAGGCGCCGGACAATCTGCTGGAAGCGCTTCGCAGCGCTTCCATCGACGAGGAGCACCGCACTATCATGAGTGTGGTGATCCTGAAGGTTCAGTCCGCCAAGAGCGGATTGACTAAAGCATGTGCCGGCCTTCTAACAGGCTTTGAGGTAAGTGTTTTTAAAATGTAGTAGAAATATTACCGCATATACAGTAGCCCCTGATGCTTTGTTCGGTGTTCACAAAGAAAAGCCGAACAGAGGATCAAAAAATATCGCAGGAGTCTAATAGAAGTATGTCAATATGCATATGCAGGCTTCGCTGCTGGCGTCCGCCGCACTGACTGCGGAGGTCGCCGTACTGAAGCAGGACCTCGAGGGTTCCAGGAAAGAGCTCGGCCTTGCCAAGAGGCAGCTCGAGGAGAACAAGGGTAAGTAGTACCCTGTCTATAGATATGTGTATATAGAAGAAGATGCGATTGCAAAATGACAGGATCATTGTATGTTTGCCAGGGGCCACGACCGAGGTGGCGACCCTGAAGCAAGCGCTAACCAAGGCCGAAGATAAAGCGGCCAAGGAGCGCACCGAGCGAGAGAAGCACGAGGCTCGGGTGGGCGAGGTGCAGCAAGAGCTCCAGGATCTCGTGACGAAGCACGTGGCGTTGGAGCTTGACTCAAAGACGCGGAAGTCCGAGCTTGCCGCGGCCCTTGAGAGTGCAAAAAGTGCCAAGGCCGAGGCCCAAAAGGCCCTCCAAGAGATCGACGCGATGAAGAAGATAGCGGCGGGTAAGGCTTTCTATATGCAAAGAAGGCATGTAAAAGTAAATTAGCGATTACTTACCCCAATCCGGAGCCCTCCAGGAGCATTCACAGATTTACCCCGCAGTGTGTCCGATGCCGTACAATTTTACCAGGCCGAGGATGGAAGCTCAACGGAGAAGCTGTTCTGGTCTCAGTATGCTGAGGCCGAACACCCGGTGCCAATGAGCGACCAGCTGAAGCAGATGGTCGAGCTACATAAGGCGGCCGATCAGGCCATGAAGAGCTTTATAGTCCGGCTGTGGCCTGGCGACGCCCTTCCGAACAGCTTCTTCGGCCTGGTGAGGTGGCTTGTGGATGCCTGCCTGCGGCTGGAGGTCGTCAAGCAATCTTCCTGCATTGAAGGTGCACGCCGGGCTTTTGCCCGTGTGAAATTGCAGTGGGTCAAGCTAGATGCCGTGAAGCTGATCAAGGAGGGGCCACCGGAGGGCAAGGAGCACCTCCACCCCGACATGTACTACGAGGGTGTTCTGCCGGGTACCCGTATCATCGCGGACGAGTGTTCGAAAAATGTAATATTTGAATGAGACTCGCTCATTTTATCCTGTGTTTATGAAAACTTGTTTCATATGCGCTATGCAACGCTTGTTTGAATTTAAAATATTACCTTCTGTTTGGCTGTTTATCCAATCTGAGAGATGGCTAGTCCTCGGCTTCTGCCCCCATGCTACGAGTGCTGGGGTGTTCGGGATAAACCTGAGCACTCTTGTTCCCATGTTTGGGTCCTTCAAGGGAGGTGCTCAGCACAGTGAACAAGGCAACCGGACTAATAATGCATTATCACTCTCACTTAGCCATAGAATTCTATAATTTTAAATTTCGGCGAAGCCCCTGGTATTCGGAAGGCTGAATTTGGGGCGCGATACACGCCTTTAAGCCGGACAGGCCCGGCTCCTCGCTCTAAGCGGCATAAGTCTTTAGGGACTCGAAAACCTCGTCAAACAGCGAGCAGTCTCTCGCCTTATCATGACAGTCAGTTTAGCTTTCTCTACTGAGGTGCTGAACCCAGCAGAACTGGGGCACAATCGCAGTAGTTCTCCTAGCGCTACCTTAGCCGATAGAGCGGAACGTAAGGTACCAAAACATAGGAGCCGAGCAAACCCAACATTTGACCAAAGACATGATTCGGAGCTGATGCATATAATGCTATAAGTTCGGGGTGCCGCACTTGTGAAAGTGTTCGGACTTTTCACACCGTGTTATGGGGTACGTAAGCCCCTGGTGTATTGGCCGTACCAAAGTGTATGGTTGCAAGGTGTCATTAATGAACACATAGATATATATATATAACAAGAATGCAATAATAGTCGTAATGTCATGCATTGTTTATTAAAAAAAATGCGTTAAGGCAGAGTGATACAGATACTGCGATAAGCAAAGAGTAGGACTATGTCCCTTCCAAGGGCAAGCTAAGGAATGATATTAAATCGAATATTTCGCTCGCTACTGTAATCAACCTGGGAATTCCGTGGTATGATGTAGCTGTCTGCCTCCTTGGTTGCTGCATCATGGGTTCGGCAATAGTGCTACCGGACAGTGTTTCCAGAGATTAAGGTCCTGAAAAAAAGAAGATAACCAAACGGGAAGACCCTAGTGCGGTTTAGGCCGCGTCTTGGGGCGTGCCGCAGTTGTGCCCCCCTCCCCATCTGTGCCCATGGTATTTTTAATGCATAATTATGTACGCGTGACACGAGTTTCACCGTTGGGCTGGGATTGGGGTGGCCGCCGCATTGCTACGCGAGCTCAGATCGCGCCAGGCGGTCTATTTGCCGATTGCCCCGAGCGTGCTTGAAAGTGTCCGGGCTTTGAAGTGCCGAACTGGTTGATTGCCTTGAGAGGCTGCTTTGCGCTTCTGCTACGAGGGCGCGGTGTGCTCCTCTGTTCGGAGAGAGCGCTCTATGTTTCCATTGACTGTAATAACTCCGCGAGGTCCTGGCATATTGAGCTTGAGGTATGCATAATGCGGTACCGCATTGAATCTAGTAAATGCGGTTCGCCCGAGCAACGCGTGATAACCACTGCGGAACGGGTCTATATCGAAGATTAACTCTTCGCTTCAGAAATTATCCGGGGATCGGAAGACCACTTCCAGTGTAATTGAGCCTGTGCAATGGGCCTCACACCTGGAATGACGCCTTTAAAGGTCGTTTTTGTGGGTTTGATCCTTGAGGGGTCTATACCCATTTTGCGCACTGTGTCCTGATAAAGCAGGTTCAGGCTACTGCCGCCATCCATAAGGATTCGAGTGAGGTGAATTCCATCAATGATTGGATCTAGGACCAGTGCGGTGAATCCGCCATGACGGATACTAGTGGGGTGGTCCCTGCGATCGAAGGTGATCGGACAGGAGGACCAACGGTTGAACTTTGGGGAAACTAGATCCAACGCATATACGTCCCTGAGTGCATGCTTCCGCTCCCTCTTGGGGATGTGGGTTGCGTATATCATATTCACCGTCCGCACTTGCGCGGGAAACCTCTTCTGTCCTCTAGTGTGCGGCTGCCGGGGCTCCTCCTCCTCATCGCTATGCGGCCCCTTGTCCTTGTTTTCGGCAATTAACTTGTCAGCCTGCTTGAACACCCAACAATCCCTGTTGGTGTGATTGGCTGGCTTGTCTGGGGTGCCATGTATTTGACACGAGCGATCGAGTATAAGGTCCAAGCTGGACGGACCGACGTACTTTGTTTGAATGGCTTTTTCCGCTAACCGGGTTTAGAGCCTTTGAATCCAGCATTGACTGCAGTATCCTCAGTATTTTTCGCTGTTAATGCGGCGCTTATGTTTGTTGTGACGTGACCTGCTATTGTCGTCCTTGGTATCTGAGGTACCATGGTTCTTTGATATGTTATTACTGCGAGCCAGCTAGCTGTCTTCTCCCGCGCAAAAGCGGGTCAAGAGCGTCGTGAGAGCTGCCATAGATTTCGGCATTTCCTGACCAAGGTGCCGGGCTAGCCACTCATCTCGGATGTTGTGTTTGAAAGCCGCTAAGGCCTCTACATCCGGACAGTCGATGATCTGATTTTTCTTTGTAAGAAACCGAGTCCAGAATTACCTTGCCGACTCTTCTGGCTGCTGAATTATGTGGCACAAGTCATCGGCGTCTGGTGGTCGCACATAAGTGCCCTCAAAGTTGTCGAGGAATGCGGCTTCCAGATCTTCCCAATAGCTAATGGAGTCCGCTGGCAAGATGTTAAGCCAATGTCGTGCTGGTCCTTTGAGCTTTAGTGGGAGGTATTTGATGGCGTGTAAGTTGTCACCGCGGGCCATGTGGATATGGAGGAGGAAATCCTCAATCCATACTACGGGATCTGTTGTGCCGTCGTAAGATTCAATATTTACAGGTTTGAAACCTTCTGGGAATTGATGTTCCATTACTTCGTCTATGAAGCATAAGGGGTAAGCGGCGCCTCTGTATTGGGCTATATCGCGACGCAGCTCGAATGGGTCTTGCCCGCTGTGTTCGGCCCGGCCGGATTGACTTTTACTGTATACGGCGTGACGTTTATCGCCTCGCAGAGTGGTGCGCCGTCATGATCCGTAGATCGATCTTGCATGCTTTGCTTTGTCCTCCAATATGTCTCGCAGGTCTGGCGTATCTCCACATGCCTTTGGATTTGAATGGTGTCGGGGTGCAGGCTAAGCTTTTGGCTGGAAAGCCTCTCTATCGCGGCCACGAAGTGGCTGATCAGCCGTATCATACGCTTCTTCCTCCAGTCGGGGTAGTAACCTGCACTTTGTGTAATTCTTGGAGGGGTGCTCAAGTTTATATTCCTCGGTCGCGAGGACTTCAGTCCATCTGTCAGCTAGCAGATCTTGATCAGCTTGAAGCTGGTTCTGCTTTTTCTTCAGGCTATTTGCCGTGGCCATAAGCCGGCGCTTGAAGCGCTCTTGTTCGACGGGATCCTCTGGGACGGCGAATTCACCATCGCCGAGGCTTGCCTCGTCTTCGGAGGTGGGCATGTAATTCTCATCCTCCTCCTCTTCGTCTGCCGCTCTCTCAGGAGAGCTGGCTCCTCCATCCTCCTGCTCTCACTAGTAGGAAACAGGGCTTTGGTCCAGGCCCGGTCAGCCCATTAGTCCCGGTTCAGTCCAGAACCGGGACCAATGTGGGCATTGGTCCCGGTTTGTGAGCCCAGGGGGCCGGCCGGGCCACGTGGGCCATTGGTCCCGGTTCATCTGGACCTTTTGGTCCCGGTTGGTGGGACGAACCGGGACCAATGGGCCTCGCTCCTGGCCCACCACCATTGGTCCCGGTTGGTGGCTTGAACCGGGACCAAAGGCTCCCCTTTAGTCCCGGCTCATGCCACCAACCGGGACCAATGAGGTGCCTATATATACCCCTCGCTCGCGAGCAGAGCACCCCAGTGCTCTGTTTTTCTCTGGCCGAGGGGGAGAGGGCTTGGTGGTGCTCTAGCTCACCTCCTATGCACACAAGGTGTTCGATGGTATGCCCGAGCCACACTACTTAAGCTTTCTCCTCTCCAAGCTCGACCTCCAAGCTCCATTTTCCATAATATTTGTCTAGGTTTAGCGGTCCGTCACGCCTCGTTCCCGTCTTCACCGCCGTCGATCACCCGCGCCGAGCTCATCGCCGGCACCACCATGGTGAGCCTCTTGTTTTATCTTCTTTCTGAAAGGAAAAATATTCTTACTTGCATGTTTACATAGATACTTGTATTATTTTCTTACTTTTATCATTGCATCTTATATAGTGTGATGGTTTTGGTATCCGCCCCCATCGGCCCTCGTCCTGTCTATGATTCGGATGTGGTATATATATTATCTTTATAACTATTGGTTCATTTATTGTTTATGAAAATTATGCCGACCAACGTGACATAGATTTTATTTATGTAGGATGTATGTGAAACAGAAATGCCAACCGACCCTATTGTCGAGAGGTTAAATTTAGTTGAAGAAGAAAACAATTTGTTGAAGGAAAAAATAAAAAAAATTGAGGAGGAGAAGATGATATTGGAGTTGCATGTTGCGGATGTCGTCGATGATCACAAGATCAAGATGGATGCAATGCGCTTGAAGATTAGAAAGATTAGAAAATATGCCATTCATACCGAGGCTTGGTATCATTATGCCGTTGGATCAATTGTTACCTTGGTTGCGATTATGATCGCATTTGTTTTCGCATTGAAATGTTTTACATAGTTTCAATGTATGGTTTAATTAATTAGATGCTCTGTAGAGCTATATGTTGTTAGATGAGAACTATCTATGCACTTTGGTTTTAATGTGATGATGAACTTCTATTAATTTGGACACTTAATTATATATAATGCACGCAGATGAACCGGCAATGGATGTACGGTGACAGACACACCCGCGAGTACATTAAGGGCATGCATGAGTTTCTCGAAGCGGCTGAGGTAAACAAGCAGAATGGTTTTATGTGTTGTCCATGCACTGAATGTGGGAATACGAGCTCTTACTCTAACCGGAAAATCCTTCACTCCCACATGCTTTACAAGGGTTTCATGCCACACTATAATGTTTGGACGAGGAACGGAGAAATAGGGGTTATGATGGAAGACGGCGAAGAAGAAGAGTACGATGACAACTATGTGCCCCCTGAATACGGTGATGCTGCAACGGGGGGAGCTGGTGAAGATCAAGAGGAACCAGACGATGTGCCCAATGATGCTGCAACGGGTGAAGCTACTGAAGATCAAGAGGAACCAGACGATGATTGTGATCTCCGCCAGGTCATTGTTGATGCAAGGACGCAATGCAAAAGTGAAAAGGAGAAGCTGAAGTTCGATCGCATGTTAGAGGATCACAAAAAAGGGTTGTACCCCAATTGCGAAGATGGCAACACAAAGCTTGGTACCGTACTGGAATTGCTGCAGTGGAAGGTAGAGAATGCTGTGGCTGATAAAGGATTTGAGAAGCTACTGAAAATATTGAAGAAGAAGCTTCCAAAGGATAACGAATTGCCCGATAGTACATACGCAGCAAAGAAGGTCGTATGCCCTCTAGGATTGGAGGTGGAGAAGATACATGCATGCCCTAATGACTGCATCCTCTACCGCGGTGCAAACACGGATCTGAACGCATGCCCGGTATGCGGTGCATTGCGGTATAAGATCAGACGAGATGACCCTGGTGATGTTGACGGCGAGCCCCCCAGGAAGAGGGTTCCTGCGAAGGTGATGTTGTATGCTCCTATAATACCACGGTTGAAATGTCTGTTCAGAAACGAAGAGCATGCCAAGTTGATGCGATGGCACAGTGAGAACCGAAAGAAAGATGGGAAGTTGAGAGCACCCGCTGATGGGTCGCGGTGGAGAAAAATCGAGATAAAGTACTGGGATGAGTTTGCAAAGGACCCAAGGAATGTATGGTTTGCTTTAAGCGCGGATGGCATTAATCCTTTCGGGGAGCCGAGTAGCAATCACAACACCTGGCCCGTGACTCTATGTATGTATAACCTTCCTCCTTGGATGTGCATGAAGCGGAAGTTCATTATGATGCCAGTCCTCATCCAAGGCCCTAAGCAACCCGGCAACGAAATTGATGTGTACCTAAGGCCATTAGTTGAAGAACTTTTACAGCTGTGGAATGGAAACGGTGTACGTACGTGGGATGAGCACAGACAGGAGGAATTTAACCTTAAGGCATTGCTTTTCGTGACCATCAATGATTGGCCCGCTCTCAGTAACCTTTCAGGACAGACAAACAAAGGATACCACGCATGCATGCACTGTTTAGATGACACTGAAAGTATATACCTGGACAAATGCAGGAAGAATGTGTACCTGGGTCATCGTCGATTTCTTCCGACCAACCATCAATGTCTAAAGAAAGGCAAGCATTTCAAAGGCGAGGCAGATCACCGGAAGAAGCCCGCCATGCGCACCGGTGATCACGTGCTTGCTATGGTCAATGATTTACACAACGTAATCTTTGGAAAGGGTCCCGGTGGACTAGCTGTTCCGAATGACGCTGATGGACACGCACCCATGTGGAAGAAGAAATCTATATTTTGGGACCTACCCTACTGGAAAGACCTAGAGGTCCGCTCCTCAATCGACGTGATGCACGTGACGAAGAACCTTTGCGTGAACCTGCTAGGCTTCTTGGGCGTGTATGGGAAGACAAAAGATACACCTGAGGCACATGAGGACTTGCAATGTTTGCACGAAAAAGTCGGCATGCCTCCGAAGCAGTATAAAGGTCCTGCCAGCTACGCTCTTACGAAAGAAGAGAAAGAAATCTTCTTTGAATGACTGCTCAGTATGAAGGTCACAACTAGCTTCTCGTCGAATATAAAGGGAATAATAAATATTCCAGAGAAAAAGTTTCAGAACCTAAAGTCTCATGACTGCCACGTGATTATGACGCAACTGCTTCCGGTTGCATTGAGGGGGCTTCTACCGAAAAACGTCCGATTAGCCATTGTGAAGCTATGTGCATTCCTCAATGCAATCTCTCAGAAGGTGATCGATTCAGAAATCGTACCAAGGCTAAGGAGTGATGTGGCGCAATGTCTTGTCAGTTTCGAGCTGGTGTTCCAACCATCCTTCTTCAATATCATGACGCACGTCCTAGTTCATCTAGTCGACGAGATTGTCATCCTGGGGCCCATATTTCTACACAATATGTTCCCCTTTGAGAGGTTCATGGGAGTCCTAAAGAAATATGTCCGTAACAGCGCTAGGCCAGAAGGAAGCATCTCCATGGGCCATCAAACAGAGGATGTTATCGGGTTTTGTGTTGACTTCATTCCTGGCCTTAAGAAGATAGGTCTCCCTCAATCGAAGTATAAGGGGAGACTGACTGGAAAAGGCACTCTTGGAAGAGACTCAATAATATGCAGGGACGGATATTCTTGGTCTCAAGCACACTACACAGTTCTACAGAACTCTACCTTGGTGACCCCGTATGTCGATGAACACAAGAACAGTCTGCGCTCCAAACACCCGGAGCAGTGCCACGACTGGATTACATGTGAACACATCAGGACTTTCAGTAGTTGGTTGGAAACACGTCACAGAGGTGACAACACTGTTTGTGATGAGTTGTACTTGTTGTCCAGGGGACCATATTTGACTGTATTGACTTACAAAGGATACGAGATAAATGGGAATACATTTTACACGATCGCCCAAGATCAAAAGAGCACCAACCAAAACAGCGGTGTCCGCTTTGATGCAGCAACCGAGAGCGGAAAGGACACATATTATGGTTACATAGTGGACATATGGGAACTTGACTAGGACCTGATTTTAAGGTCCCTTTGTTTAAGTGCAAATGGGTCAATCTGTTAGGCGGCGGGGTACAGGTAGACCCACAGTACGGAATGACAACAGTGGATCTAAAAAATCTTGGGTACATTGACGAACCGTTCGTCCTAGCCAATGATGTGGCACAGGTTATCTATGTGAAGGACATGTCTACCAAACCGAGAAAAAGAAAAGAAAAGGAAGCGAATACATCATACGATGAGCCAAAGCGCCACATAGTTCTTTCAAGAAAAAGGGACATCCTGGGAGTGGACGGCAAGACAGACATGTCTGAAGATTATGAAAAGTTTCATGAAATTCCTCCCTTCAATGTCAAGGCTGACCCAAGCATCCTGATAAACAATGAAGATTATCCATGGTTACGGCGCAATAAGAAAATGACACAAGCGAAGAAAAAGTGAAGACTTTCTCCCGCAACTTTGTAACACACGAACATGCTACCATTGTCCGTTTTGTACATGCACATGCTATGTGGGTGAAATTATGATACCATCCCAACTTTCAACTTTTTCAAAGTTCATTTGAAATGCTTTCATGTCTTATGGTTCGGCCCTCGTAATACCATGACCATTAGTCCCTGGCCTATGCCAACTTTCAACTTTCAACTTTCTAAAACTAATGGCACTAACAGAAAGTTTATAATTTTGCTCCTCGCCCCTGGCCCATGACCATTAGTCCCGGTTTGTGCCACAAACCGGGACTAAAGGGTTGGTCCTCGTTGCGGGGCAGAGTTTAGTCCCACCTCGCCAACCGAAGGGGGCTCACACCGGTTTATAAGCCCTTCCCTCTCTGCCTTGTTGAGCTACTCTCAAAGTGAAAATAGATGCCCTAATAGAGAAAAGTTTAACCTAAATTCATAGTGAATTTCTCTGAAATTCATAGAAATTTACTAGGAATTTAGGTTGAATTTTCTCTATAAGTGCATCTATTCTCATTTTATTAGTAAGTTAATCACAAACTTGTGATTCAAACAATTTTCAAATAATTCAAATTT
>NC_041384.1:736009735-736056192 GCF_002162155.2 Triticum dicoccoides | reverse complement strand
TGCTGAAAAGAGACCTATGGTCCCGGTTGGTGCCACCAACCGAGACCAATGCCCCCTTTAGTCCCGGTTTGTGCCACGAACCGGGACCAAAGGCCTGGGTATATAAGTAGCACTTGGGAAGATTTGACGAACTCATCGCCAGTTGCCCCCCGGCCCGCCCGACGACGCCGAGCTCATCGACGCCGCCAGGCTGCCCAGATCGACGCCGATCCACTGCCCCGACTCCGCCCGCCGCACAGACGCTGTCCGCGCGCCCCCGTCATCGCCCCTGCCCCGTCGCCTCCAGGCTGTCCCGAAGCCGCCCGCCGCCCCCGCCGACGCCGTCATCATCGCCCGCACCGATTCCGGCCGGCGACCTCGACCCCTCCCCGCGCTGTGAGCCCTTGCCTCCTCCCCTTTTCCTGCTCATTGCCGTCCCCGCATGTCATCCGTAAGCGCGCGCCACCACCAATCATCGTCGCCGTCGCCGTATAATGCTCATGTATATGCTCACTGTATGTATGCATGTATGTATGTAGGCATGTATGTATGTATGTATGTTCACTGTATGATGCTCTGTATATGCTGTATATATAATGCTCGTTTTTGCATTTTTTTTGTTACCAAGAAAAAGGTCTATTTTTTGTTGATATTTATGTTCATATGCTCATTAATATTTAAAAAATGTTCATATGCTCATTTAAGAAAATGTTCATATGTAACATTTAAGAAAAAAAGTAAATGTATGTATGTTCATATGCAAAGGATTATTTTTGGATGAAATGAGATGAGATGAGATGTGTTTTGTGTTGGAGAAGAAAAGAGGAAGAAGGAAGAAGGAAGAAGAAGTAAAAGAGGGTCGAGGGGGGGGGTCGATATACTCCCTCCCCGATAACAATTTTTTCCATGTATATATGCAAAAGTTACATTTTTAGAAAAGTTTTATATATCTAGCTAGAAAGAAGGAAGAAGAAGAAAAAGAAGGAGAGGAAAAAGGAAAATAAGAAGAGGAAGAAAGGAGAAGAAGAGGAGAGGAAGAAGGGGAAAAATAAATAAGAAAAAGAAAAAAAAGAAGAGGAGAAGAAGAACGGAATAGAGGAGAAGAAGAGAAAATAGAATATATTATTCTATTTTCTCTTCTTCTCCTCTATTCCTTTCTTCTTCTCCTCTTTTTTTCTTCTTTTTTTTCTTCGATCTTCTCCTCTAGTTATTCCTTTCTTCTTCTCCTCTTTTTATTTCAGGGTCGTCTAGGGGTCGAGGGTTCCAGGGTCGTCGAGGGTTCGAGGGGTCGAGGATCGCCGTGGGGTCGAGGGAGGTTTCCTAGTGTCAAAGTATTGAAGAAATCCATGGCTTCATCATTAGCCGGAAGTAACCAGGGCATGAAGAAGTCCTCCAAAGTTATTTTGGAATGGTGTCCCGGATAGGATAATTTGCCTTTTTGTATGAATTTCAGCAAAGGCCTTCCAAATAACGATATTTGGAAGGTTCTTGCTGAACTTTGTACCAAAAAGAGAATTATCCTATCTAGGACTCCATTCCAAAATAACTTTGGAGAGCTTCGTACCATCATGCACCTGTTACTTTCGCCTAATGATGAAGACATGGTTTTGTTGAATCCTTTGACACTAGGCAACCTCCTGACCCCTCGGCGATCCTCTCGAACATGAGAGGAAGAAGAGGATCGCCTAGGGGTCGAGGGTTCCAGGGTCGTCGAGGGTTCGAGGGGTCGAGGATCGCCGAGGGGTCGAGAGAGAGATTTCCTAGTGTCAAAGTATTGAAGAAATCCATGGCTTCATCATTAGCCAGAAGTAACCAGGGCATGACGAAGTCCTCCAAAGTTATTTTGGAATGGTGTCCCGGATAGGATAATTTTCCTTTTTTATGAATTTCAGCAAAGGCCTTCCAAATAACGATATTTGGAAGGTTCTTCCTGAACTTTGTACCAAAAAGCGAATTATCCTATCTAGGACTCCGTTCCAAAATAACTTTGGAGAGCTTCGTACCATCATGCACCTGTTACTTTCGCCTAATGATGAAGACATGGTTTTGTTGAATCCTTTGACACTAGGCAACCTCCCGACCCCTCGGCGATCCTCTCGAACATGAGAGGAAGAAGAGGATCGCCTAGGGGTCGAGGGTTCCAGGGTCGTCGAGGGTTCGAGGGGTCGAGGATCGCCGAGGGGTCGAGAGAGAGATTTCCTAGTGTCAAAGTATTGAAGAAATCCATGGCTTCATCATTAGCCAAAAGTAACCAGGGCATGACGAAGTCCTCCAAAGTTATTTTGGAATGGTGTCCCGGATAGGATAATTTGCCTTTTTGTATGAATTTCAGCAAAGGCCTTCCAAATAACGATATTTGGAAGGTTCTTGCTGAACTTTGTACCAAAAAGCGAATTATCCTATCTAGGACTCCGTTCCAAAATAACTTTGGAGAGCTTCGTACCATCATGCACCTGTTACTTTCGCCTAATGATGAAGACATGGTTTTGTTGAATCCTTTGACACTAGGCAACCTCCCGACCCCTCGGCGATCCTCTCGAACATGAGAGGAAGAAGAGGATCGCCTAGGGGTCGAGGGTTCCAGGGTCGTCGAGGGTTCGAGGGGTCGAGGATCGCCGAGGGGTCGAGAGAGAGATTTCCTAGTGTCAAAGTATTGAAGAAATCCATGGCTTCATCATTAGCCAGAAGTAACCAGGGCATGACGAAGTCCTCCAAAGTTATTTTAGAATGGTGTCCCGGATAGGATAATTTGCCTTTTTGTATGAATTTCAGCAAAGGCCTTCCAAATAACGATATTTGGAAGGTTCTTGCTGAACTTTGTACCAAAAAGCGAATTATCCTATCTAGGACTCCGTTCCAAAAGAACTTTGGAGAGCTTCGTACCATCATGCACCTGTTACTTTCGCCTAATGATGAAGACATGGTTTTGTTGAATCCTTTGACACTAGGCAACCTCCCGACCCCTCGGCGATCCTCTCGAACATGAGAGGAAGAAGAGGATCGCCTAGGGGTCGAGGGTTCCAGGGTCGTCGAGGGTTCGAGGGGTCGAGGATCGCCGAGGGGTCGAGAGAGAGATTTCCTAGTGTCAAAGTATTGAAGAAATCCATGGCTTCATCATTAGCCAGAAGTAACCAGGGCATGACGAAGTCCTCCAAAGTTATTTTGGAATGGTGTCCCGGATAGGATAATTTGCCTTTTTGTATGAATTTCAGCAAAGGCCTTCCAAATAACGATATTTGGAAGGTTCTTGCTGAACTTTGTACCAAAAAGCGAATTATCCTATCTAGGACTCCGTTCCAAATTAACTTTGGAGAGCTTCGTACCATCATGCACCTGTTACTTTCGCCTAATGATGAAGACATGGTTTTGTTGAATCCTTTGACACTAGGCAACCTCCCGACCCCTCGGCGATCCTCTCGAACATGAGAGGAAGAAGAGGATCGCCTAGGGGTCGAGGGTTCCAGGGTCGTCGAGGGTTCGAGGGGTCGAGGATCGCCGAGGGGTCGAGAGAGAGATTTCCTAGTGTCAAAGTATTGAAGAAATCCATGGCTTCATCATTAGCCAGAATTAACCAGGGCATGACGAAGTCCTCCAAAGTTATTTTGGAATGGTGTCCCGGATAGGATAATTTGCCTTTTTGTATGAATTTCAGCAAAGGCCTTCCAAATAACGATATTTGGAAGGTTCTTGCTGAACTTTGTACCAAAAAGCGAATTATCCTATCTAGGACTCCGTTCCAAAATAACTTTGGAGAGCTTCGTACCATCATGCACCTGTTACTTTCGCCTAATGATGAAGACATGGTTTTTTGAATCCTTTGACACTAGGCAACCTCCCGATCCCTCGGCGATCCTCTCGAACATGAGAGGAAGAAGAGGATAAAAAAAGAAGAGGAAGAAGAAAAAAAAGAGGAGAAGAAAGAATAGAGGAGTTCTTCTCCTCTATTCTTTCTTCTCCTCTTTTTTTCTTCTTCTTCCTCTTTTTTTATCGGGAACGAGGGTCGTCGAGGGACATAGATGTAGTGTCGTCGTTGTCGATATATACCCCCTCCCGATAGCTTCAACACGTGGGGGGGTCAATATTACCCCCTCCTTGAAGCGTTCTCGAGGCCACCCCAAACCCTTGAAGCGTTGTCGAGGCCACCCCAAACCCTAGAGAAGAAGCGTCGAGGCCACTAATTAATATATATGATTCCTTACTATGATTAGGTAGCTAGTTCTACATTTGCCACTAATATATCCATCTGTCATGTTTGAATAATAATTGCCATGTTGTAAATATTTGTAGAAACTATGGACACCGCCCGAGACAAAGCAAAAGAAGCGTTGTTGAGGGACATAATCGCAGAAGGAAGTGATGCCGTCTTGTTGTTTCTCAACGACACCGATGGTCTGGAAGGAGAGGGTGAAGAAGCTAGCTACGGTGACCTAATGCCGGTGCAAGAAGAAGAACATGAGGACGTCTCCGGTGACCCAATGCCGGTGCAAGAAGGAGACCGTGATGACGGCTCCGGTGACCGAACCGAGTCTGGCTAGGTATATATATTAGTTAAGCCTGTGCTGACTAGCTGATTGATGCATTCATTGTTTTGGTATGTACACATATTAATTAAGTCTTTCTTCTTTTTTCTAGCCCTCCGGATCGAGCACAACTTCTGTAAAGAGACGAGGCCCGAAGAAAAAGTTGAGCTCGGATGAAAAGTTTGAGATCATAGCAATCGTGCCCGACGGCCAACCGATTGAACCCATCCGAACAAAGAACACATTTGTTGCTCAGTGCGGGGTTCTGGTTAGGGACAAGATCCCGATAAGAATCCAGCAATGGTTTAAGCCGGCTACAGAAGACCCTGAGGTGTCTTATGTCAATGATATGCAGAAAAATGATCTTTGGACTGAGCTGAAGTCAAATTTCACCCTACCGCCAGAGGATGATCCAGAGAACCCAGTTAAAGAGCAATTAATCAAGTCTTTTGCTCTTAACAGGATGGCAGAACTATTCAGGAGGTGGAAGAAAGAGCTGAATAAGTTTGTCGAAAATAATGAGACACCAGAATTCAAGGGCAGATATGAGAAGATCAGAGATCACTGGCCCGCATTTGTGGCCCACAAGACATCAGAAAAGAGTAAGAAGATGTCGGCGACAAACAAGCAAAATGCTGCGAAGAAGATGCTTCACCATCGCATGGGGTCAGGTGGCTACCTCGTAGCCCGGCCTATGTGGGCCAAGACTGAGAATGATCTGGTTGATAAAGGGATCGAACCAGAGACAATTAGCTGGCCAGACCATTGCCGGACTTGGTTCTTCGGGGCTGGCGGAACCTTGGACCCTGTAACAGGGAAGTGCATTTGGACGAACGATCAAATGGACATACCAGTTAGGAAGCTTAAGCAGTATATCGAAGCAGCACAGCAAGGGAAGTTCTTTCCAAACAGAGAGAACGACGAGTTCACAATGGCCCTCGGGAATCCTGAGCACCCTGGACGGACACGAGGCACGCCAGGCTCCATTCCGTGGAAGGTTGGGTTTCCGGACGTAGGCGGTTACAAATCCCATGAGAGGAGGAAAAAAGTGCAGCAGACCCAAATGCAGGCGCTGCAAGCAAGGGTAGAAGCGATAGAGGAACGAGAAGCAAATCGCAGCAAACGTACTGCCGAAGCTTCCCCCGAAGCTACCCCGCCATCTCAGCGCAGAAGCAGCGTGGCTTCCACCGAGCTGCTTCAGCCGAAGCATGCCTTGATGGCTCCTGCCAGCTATCCCGTGGATGCTATCACGGAGTCTCAAAATTGCCACCTTATGACGCAATGGATGAATTTGAAGGTCAAGTCAGCTGTTGGCTCTGTTTATCCTACTGAACCCGGCGCAACTTTTCACTGCCGGCCGATTCCAGAAGGATATGCTAGGGTGATGGTGGATGAAATAACGGAGGGATTTGAGGACCTCCAGCTTGACCACCCTACCGGTGAAGGGGAGACTCGACTGGGGTCTGCTCTGAAGACTCCATGGCGGAAGGAGCTCATCAACATTCCGAACTGGACGCCTCCGCCTCATCCTCCTCCTCCGGCGAGTCAGGGCACACCGCCTCCTCCACCGCCTCCTCCTCCGGCGAGTGACGATCAGGGCCCTCGGCCGGCTCCTTCTCCGGCGCATGGCGGCACTCCGCCTGCGCCGGCGCGCCCGAGCAGCCAGCCTCCTCCTTCTCCGCCTCGTCAGCAAGGGCGAAAAATAGACCCGCCGCCGCTCCAGCAGCTGCTTCGACACGTCGTAGTCCTTCTCCTCCGCCTCATAAGCAAGTAAAGAAGACAACCACTTCGTCTGCTCGGCCGGCGTCTAGCAGTACAACAAGAGGCGGGAGGACATACAGATTCGGTCCTTCTCTGAAGAGTCCACAGAAGTTACCATACGAGAGGACCCCGGAGGAGAACGCGAAGATCGCGCGAACCGAAGTGGATGACTGGTTTCAAGGGTTGAGGGCAAAGAGACATCCACCTCCAGAGGAGAAGGTTGATCCGGTAAAAGTGAAGCGCACTTGGCTGCCCTGGCAAAACCACCCAAGTCTCCGCCGAAAGGCAACTATGAGCGCATTATTGCAAAGACATGGGCCGAAGCGGAGCGGTCGGGAAGTACAGTCAGTGATCAAAGGCTGAAAGAACGACGAGCAGCTGGGAAACAAATTGCCCAGCTCGGCGAACAAGCGAAGCAATCGTCCCCCCCCCCTCAAGGTGCCTAGCGACATCGTCGATCCGAGGATGGTGCCCGGTTATGGCAATGTTGACGATTACCTGCCCGATGATGTACATTATGATCCCATGGAGGTGCAGATACACAGATACGAGTACGGGAAGCCTCTCGTCAAAGATGAAAAATCTTTAACAACGATGATGCGAAGATTACATGATTGGTACATGAAAATCTGCAGAGAGTCTGGGGGGAGGAGTACTTTGTATGCAAGAGTTAAACCGGAGCATGACCTCATTGGAATTGACCTGTTGCCTATTCCATTTGAGGAGTTCTATCAGTTTTTCAATCAATTGGCCCTCGATAAAACAACGATCACCTGCTACTGTCTGTAAGTACTACTACTTCTCTCATTAAGTCTCTCTATATAGCTCATCTCTTTCATTGCATGTATTTATAATTATCCTCACTATATTATGCAGAATGAAGATCGCCGAATTGAAGAAAAGACAAATCGGTGATATTGGGTTCGTTAACACATATCTCATAGATGCAACTGAGGTTGAACATCGTCCCGAAGATATCAAGGCCAACTTGCTACAATCATTCAAAAAAAATGAAAACAAAGATATAATACTCTTTCCTTACAACTTCAAGTGAGTGTTACTGTCTTGTGCATATTCGGTTTCCCTTATATATTAGTCCAGGTTATAGTAATGTAATTGATGAGTTATGCATGCATGTGCAATTTCCACTATATTCTCCTAAAGATTAGGCTTGAGCAGGGAGTAGTAACCGTCTTGGACTCTAAACGAAAAGATCCCCAGGAGTATGCGGACATGACTAAAATCCTCAAGAAGTAAGTTAAATCGATCATTATCCACCATATCAGCAACTTTGTTCATTTCCTGATATCACGTAATTGTTTTCTTTGTCCGGCAGGGTTTGGAGAAAATTCACCAGAAAAGTTCCGGGACTGCCGAAGGAGCTGGAATTTAGACACCCGAAAGTACTATAGTAGCATGTTCCGCGCATCTCCTAGTGATTCAAGCGCTAGTTTCATCAATACCATTTAGCATTCTTGCTTATCAGTTTGATTGACCTCTATTTCTTGTAAAGTGGTTGTGGCAGGAACAAGGTAATGATTTCTGTGGATACTACGTCTGCGAGTCCATCCGCCACACGACCTGTGAGCGGGGCGGGTACTCTGACAAACAATATGAAGTACGTAAATAACAACATTCACAATTTTATTTTATTAACATCATTTGTATTGAGTTTCGTTCATTCATATATATATATGTATTAACCCCCTTCTTCAAATTAGATGTTTCGGAAGCGGGATGAACTCCTAGCACCATCTCGCATGCGAGCAATTCAAGAGGAATTGGCGGCATTCTTTCTTGACCACGTGATCGCTGAAGACGGAGAATACTATGTGGACCATGAGTCCGTATGATTATATTTGTAAGAGATAATTATTGTATATATTTAGCCGGTAGTGTCGGATAGATATACGAGAACTTGTTGTTCGACCAATCTCTCATAGAAGGAGAGGTGGTCGATATCACTTCTCTCTGTATGCATATATGTTCATGACGATCTTCTGTTTCCTTCGTTTGCTTACTAGCTAGCTAGCGTGTCTAGTCCTCTCTATACGTATGTATAGTACGTAGCGTCGACCAAGCACGGACATAAGAGAGGACACTTCTCTCTATTAATTATAACTAGCTAACACAATATATGAAACACCTAAATTAACCCCCCAAAACCCCCAAACCCCCCCCCCATTTCAAAAAAAACAAAAACCCCAGCCACAGAAATGCTGACGCGTGGATGCCTATTGGTCCCGGTTGGTGCCACCAACCGGGACCAAAGGGTCTCCTGCCTGGGCTCCGCGCACAGGCCACGTGGAGGCCCATCAGTCCCGGTTCTGGATTGAACCGGGACTAAAGGGACAGGGCATTAGTACCGACACTTTAGTCCCGGTTCAGGAACCGGGACTAAAGGCCCTTACGAACCGGGACAACATGCCCTTTTTCTACCAGTGTCTAAATCATGCTGGAGGGGATTGTTGTTGTCTTTGGCACTATCCGGAGTGTTATTATCTCCTGTGCTGGTATCACCACTTTTGCTTTGGCGGGACTTAGAGCGGCGTCGCTGATGTCGGCGCTTTGGTTGTTTCTTGGAGGGGTCATCCTCCGCTATCTCGTCGCCATTGCCTTCTTTGGGCGTATCCACCATGTATATGTCATATGACGAGGTAGCTTTCCAGTGCCCTATAGGCGCTGGTTCGTGTTCGTCTCCTACATCGTCGTCCATACCGTCGATGTCTTCGGAGTCGAAGTCGAGCATGTCGGTTAAATCATCGACAGTGGCTACGAAGTGGTTTGTGGGTGGGCCACGAATTTCTTCGTCGCCCGCATCCCAATCCTGTTGGCCATAATCCGGCCAGGGCTCTCCTGACAAAGAGAGAGACCTTAGTGAATTCAGAATGTCGCCGAAGGGCGAGTGCTGAAAGATATCCGCGGCGGTGAATTCCATGATCGGCGCCCAATCGGATTCGATTGGCATGGGTGTAGGCGGTTTGGAGTCCGAAAAAGAGTCCGGCACCTTAGAGTCACGGGCTGCGCAGAGGATTAGGCTGGTGTTCGGCTCGATCGCCGTTGAGACTGCAGCCCCTGAGGCGGTGTCTAACCACCCGTCCTCGATTGGCGCAGTTGGCTCCGAGCTAAGGGTCGGAGCTGATGTGGGCGCGGCCTCTTGGGTACTGTTCGGTGGCAGAGCTAGGTCATACCCATCGTGACAATGCGGCGCGCCCAGCTGTGGCTCGAATTCGTCGAAGATCAAGTCTCCGCGGATGTCCGCCGTGAAGTTCAAATTTCCAAATCTGACCTGATGGTCAGGGGCGTAGCTTTCAATCTGCTCCAGATGGCCAAGCGAATTAGCCCGCAGTACAAAGCCGCCGAATACGAAGATCTGTCCGGGAAGAAAAGTCTCACTCTGGACCGCATCGCTATCGATGATAGTAGGAGCCATCAAGCCTAACGACGACGACACATGGAATTGGGGTGGAGGAAGGGAGGGGCCGCGACGCGCGGCTAGATCCTGCCGGCGACGACGGAGGGAGGGGCCGCGACGAGCGGCTAGATCCTGTCGGCGAGGATTAAAACCGTAGCGGCGGCGAGGAATAAACCCTAGCAAACGGGATAAAAATCGAACCGAAAATAACCCCGAAATTCGTACCGAGAATACCCTCAAAATATTTAGGAGGGAAAATCAGATCAGTTCGAAATATTTTTTCTCCAGAAAAAGCCCCTCGGGGTCTGATATAATACACATGACATCAGCGTATTGCATCGGATCTGGACCGTCGAATTCGCGCTGACGGACGGTCCATATCGTCCGGATGCACTGTAAAATGACTCCGAAATAACATATATATACAAGCAGGACTCGAGTGAGCCACGAATACAAAGGGTACATTACAAAGATTCCTATCACAGCGAAAGCTAAATACCATATGAGTACGTACAAGACTACAAATGGGCCTAAGTGGCCTGAAGATAACCAAACATGCACATTTATTTTCTTTGTATGGGTTCTAGGCCAATCCTATCCTATCCCTCCTTTCACAAAAACAAAAAGTACACCAACTTGTTGGGCCAAATGGGCTGGACCGAGCCGAGACTGGCTTGGCCCAAGATCGGTGATACATAGGAGAGAAGAAAGAAATTCCCCGTGCCGCTTGCCGTTTCGGGTTTAAGGAATGGCATACGAGCGGAATACGATACTATCGAGCTTTCCGAAAGTGTGAGCTGAAATTCCAGGGTAATCGCAGTATTGACTCTATCACAAGCTATTCGAATTGGCTGGAACTTTCTATACCAAAAAAAAGGATATATAGGGGTTTGTTTTATTGATGCAATCGAGACGAACCATAATCCCCTCGGTCAAGTGGTTGACCCGTCTGTCCAATAAGTTTACTAAGTGAATGGGAATCCTATAGTTTGACCAGCCTGGGCCGCTGGTTGACAAGCCATTGATCGGAGGCGAGTGGACTGGAGTGCTTTCATCAATTGCCTGCCTTCTTCCCTTATCTAATCTCTTAGGTAATAAGAAAGTAGTGTTAATTGTCATGCTAAGGAGCTGACCAGTGACATTTCTGTCTCAATTGAAGTCAACCCCATGCTATGGGTAATGCAAGCGAAGGAGTTTCAGCATTGTGCAATTTGCAATTTGATTCTGTAATTCTATTAATTCAGTATAGGAAAACACACCATTTTGATTCTTCGCGGTCCAATAAATACTACCCAGCTCTGTTAGATAAGCTATCGTGCTGAGCCCAACTCGGTGCGGACGAGGACAAGCTCGTGCCATGTGGAAAAGCCCGAGCTGGACGTCCAGGCTTACCGGTGCCGGAGTTCGGCAGAAGCTCCAATAAAGAGGTCGGTCACGGCTCACGCATATCCATCCTTCTCTGGTAGCCGCGGTGGTGGAAGGGAGGTGGGTGTTGTGGGATCTCTTTGCCCCTGGGAAGATTTGGGTATGCATGTTTGTGTAGCAATGTTTATCAATGGGGGGCTCTGCCCTGGATGGCGACGGCTGAATCTTGACTCAATTTTTTTTGAGGGGTAAAACTCTGGTATTTCCTAAACGGCGCCCTCTGTGCCCGTTACTGTTGTATGTGCAATCGGGCGCACACCCACGTTTCGCACCTGGGCAGGCCCGCCTTACTCTTTTCTTCCCTTTTTTGTAAAATGTTTCAAAAATAGTGCAAAGAGGAGATTGGAACCCTCCACCAAACAGGTTCCGTACAATACGTCAACCGCGCTAACCAACAGGGACAGCGTCCATTTTATGATTGATAGCATCTTTTATTGTTCTTCAATTAACTGGCGTGATTCTGTTTTTTTTGGCCGGTTTTCTTCTGTTTTTTCTTTTTTCAATTTCGCGAACTTTTCTCGAGTTCACGAACATTTTTTTGTGAATCTTTTTTCAAATCCGATGATTTTTTTTTTAAAATCAATGAACTCCTTTCAAAATGTGATGAACTTTTTTTGAAATCGATCAACTTTTTTCCAAATTGATTAACTTTTTTTGTGAACCTTTTTTGAATTCGTGAACTTTTTCCACCATCGATGAACTTTTTGCAAATCTGATGAACTTTTTTGTCAGAATCAATGAGCTTTTTAAAATTTTGATGAACTTTTTCAAATTCAATGAACTTTTTTTAAAATTCAATGAACTTTTTTCAAATTCAGTGAACGTTTTTCAAATTCAATGAACTTTTTCTTTAAATTTGATGAACTTTTTTCAAATTCAATGAACTTTTTTAAAATTTGATGAACTATTTTCAATTTTGATGAACTTTTTTCAAATTCGACGAACTATTTTCAATTTTGTGAACTTTTTTCTATACGGATGAACCTTTTTCCACATCAATGAACTTTTTTCAATCTGCACTATTTATGAGTTCTTTTTCGGAATTTATATTTTAAAAAATCTATACAGCATATATATGTTATCTGCAGTATTGAATGGGTTAAATAGTACAGATTCCTGGTAGCAAACAAAACGTCGTGTCTGGTCTACTGGCTGCCATGGCGGAGTATTACTCTATGGGTGCCGGGATAGATTCCTCGTGTGCACGGAATTTTTTGTTTGCGTTTGTTTTTCCAGCAAGGGTTAAATAGTACAGATTCCTCGTGGTGGGCCGGCCCGCTAGGCACCGCGCGTGCGCGCCGGTTTACCTCGGCGGCGCTTAAAGCGCCAGTTAGGAGCTCCCTAAAACTCTTGACTCAAGTATGTAACGAGAAATTGCGCTCTCTATCCCCAACGAGCTAGGATCGTGAACAAAAGGCCTAGCCCAATCCTATCCTTTCCTAATTTCACAAAAGTAAAAAAATACACCAACTTGTTGGGCCAAACGGGCTGGACAGTTCCGAGACTCGGCTCGGTTAAATAATCTATCGGGCTGAGCCCAACTCGGTGCGAGCGAGGACAAGCTCGGGCCAAGGGGGCAAGCCCGAGCTGCACGTCCAGGCTTGCCGGTGAGGGTGTTCTGCGGAGGCTCCAATAAAGAGATCGTTCAGGGCACATGCATAGCCATTCTGGTAGCCGTTGCTCAAAAAAAAACCCCTGTCTAGTAGCCGCGGTGGTGAAACGGAGGTGGGCGCAGTGGGATCTGTTCATCAGCGGGGCTCTGGCTTGGATGCTCGGCCACAAACGTGGCCACACCTTGCTCGAGCACCGGTTGTCCTCGAGTGTTTCTACCTCAGCATGTTTCTGTGAAATTTGTTCATCTCGCCCCTGGGAAATTTATGGTCAGCATGTTTCTGCGGCAACGTTTATCCACAGGGTGTCTCCATGCGTTTGACTCGCTGCAAGGGTGAGGTGTTTTTCCCGGGGATGCATTTTATGTTACGTGTCTTGATTTGTTTGAGTCGGCATATGTAAACTAAGGGCATCTACAATGCAGGCGTTAATGATGGATGCTAGGATAGATATCCTGGTAGTTTCTCCCGAATCCTGGCCTATCCCAGGAAATTACTTTGCGTTGACTCAAAGGTTGTCGCCGGGCGCTTCATCTGTTTTTTCCACGTACGACCAGATTTTGTTGGCGGCTGACGCTAATCAAGGCGCTAAAAGGATACTAGAAAATCTCCCCTAGCGGCATTGCCTTAACTAACTCGAGATCTTTTTGCATTGGAGAAAGCGGGCGCTAGCACTTTTCTTATTTATTCCCGTAGCGCCTCTAATCACATTTAGTGTTGGAAGCACAGACTCTTAGACAGATGCCAGGTAATTAAATCAATTATTTTAATATGTTAAGCGTCTAAGCAAGCGCCCTCCATTGGACATGCCCTAAGCGGCGGCGATGCGCCCATATAGCTTGATGGCGCCGGGGTGGTCTTGTAGAATGACAGCACCATGGTACCATTCCATACCTTTTTTCCGAAATGTGGTTGTTCCATCCTCTGCATTAAAATTAATCCTATCCGCCATTTTACTACGTGCTACTCTGCGCGAGCCATTAACGTTTTCCTATGTGCGGGGGATCAGTTCATGACTTGATCGTTTAGGTGTTTGTGCGGTGGCGATTCAGAGTGACCGAGACATCGGTGCTACTGCAGGTTTTTTTTAATTGTGTGGGAGAGTACCTGAAATGGTTCGACTCGGTCAGCTGGCCGGACTGCTATTCCACATATCGTCTTTCTGTATACCTGACTCATGGACTTTTGCGGTGCTTTAAGCCGTACTACCTCCGTCCTGGTTTATTGATCCTCATGGTAATCTGTGCCAAACTTTTACTACAAATTTAATTAACCAAATATTCATGCATTTCATCAAAAAATATATCATTGAAAACTATGTTCGAATACGAATCCAAAGATAAAAGTTTTATAGACATTCACTAACATTTTGTCAGTTAAATCATTGGTTAAAATTTAACACAAATTACAAAGGGGACTAATAAACCAGGACGGATGTAGTATCACTTAGCGAACACGCTCCCGGGGTACCTGCTCTTGATCATTTCTCCCTTTTTGTCTGATTCTGTCTCGATTGTTGACCGTGAACGTTTTTTCAGTCAGCTTATTTCAAAGGAGATGAAGTACTGGTGCTTTCGAAGAAGTGTTGCATGAAGGCTTCGTTCTGGTGCTGACCGATGTTTTGGGGTTACATGTATTGCGCCCGTGCTTCGTTGGGAGAGTTGTCCTTTTCTTATGAGTGGGCCGGATGTATTGCTTTTTTCGTTGTTCCTGTTGTTTGCCTTTTCTTGTTTTGTTGTGACCTGTCTGAGTTTTGGTCGTTAGTTGTGTCTGGTCTTATCCGGGTTCGGTTAGCTGTTTGTTCTGCGTTCTACCACGGTGTGTTTGCTGCCCATTGGGAGTCGTCTGTGGTCTTTGTTTGCAGCCGTCAGGGTCGTGTATAGAATTCCAGCAAAAAAAAAGGGCCGTCTATAGAATGTAAGTTTGGTTTTGTTGGGGAATCGCCGTTGGTTGGGATCCAACCTCTGGAGGACGTGTATTGTTTCCGTGGTTCGTTCTTTTCGGGTTATTTTATGTTGTACCTATACATGTGCAGAAGCGGAATTTATCATTTCCCCGTTTGCTTCGAGCAACTCGATGGACGTGACGCCGAATGAGGGACCTGCTACGGGGAATCCGCACAATAGTGGAGATGCTAGGGAGAATTCGCCAGGCATATAGACTCTAATGGGAATCTCTGCAAATGTTAACTTGGAGCCGAGCCTGGTCTTTTTCTTTGCAAGATAAAAATAAAATGTTTGTCCATTGGCCATAACGGTAAATGTCCCAGGCAGGTAGTTTTGAACACCTGAATTAGCATTAAATTTGGAAATTTCCTATCCTCCTTAACTTAAATTGAAGATGGTATTGCTGCCTTTGAATTCGAAGAATATTGATGGCCAATTGCCTAATTCCACTTTCTCTATTATTAGTTCATCTATGTGCTGAAGTACTTTTTTGGTAAATCTATAATTCTAGTTGGTTTCATTATTTTTGACAAGCTAAATAGTTGTGCATGCCAGCCACTAAAGAATTTTTTTTACCTAATTTTGTAAACCTTATCATTCTACTTGTTTATACTTTGGATGGTACAAAAGGAATAAACTGTTTCCCAATGCATGACTAAACTTTCATGCGGCCATCTGTTAAGTAGGCAAAAAAGTGGTCAGCTATCTCTCTTCTCTTCCGCACAGAACGTCCAATGGACTCAAAATAGGCCATTGTAAGCGATATTTCTGTATCTTTTATAAGCCTGCGTCGAAACTTGGTTACAAAACATTGGTCCATTATTAATTAGATATGACCAGATAGATATGTGTAGTTGCAACTCATATTTTGGCACCATATAGGTATGGTACATTATAAGGCGTCATAGCATAAAAAATCATACAGTAGTTTAATTTGTAGGATACTAGTTTACGATACAAACGCCATAATGCATAACATTACAAAATAGTATCCTAGTATCATCATATTTACTTAAATATAAAATTTCAATGCAGAGTTGTTGACAAGCTCTATTTTTATTATTTTTCTTGATCCATGTGCCATGATACTATGATAGAGCATGATACTGATATGACCTCTGTTTATTAATTGTTGTTCCACATCGGCTTATTATCGATTTTACTGTAATATAGATCAATGAATCTCACATTTTGTGAGGCGTAAGAATGTGACGCCACGAAAATCCCATTATTAGATTTACGCAATTACATTACACTTGTTACTTGCTTCAAAGCCTTGGTGGTCAAGCGGACGGCCGGTAGTTGGATCCAACATCCTCTTGATGAGCGTTCCAACAAAACTCTATCAAGTCTGTACAGGAAGCAGACATAAGGCCCCCCGATAGAGGTCCACAGGACATGCATAATATATAGTTTATGAAATCATCAAGGCTGCCATAAAACCATGCATGTGGACTCTACTGGGCATATCTGTCGGTTGTGTGCTAGGAGCTGAGCCTAGTCTTTTTGCTGGCCTAAAGTAAAAATTCAATGTGTTGGGTATGCCCATAATGGTAAATATTCAAGGCAGGTGGTTTCGAACTGCTAAGTAAGAAATAAAATGGTAAATTTTCCTATAATCATTAAAATGAAATTAAAGATAATAGTATTACTCCGTTGAAATTCAAAGAATATTCACGTACATTAAAGTACCTACTATCTCTTTCTCAATCTACAGTTCTTATATGTGCTGAAGTAATTTTTTGTAAATCTATAATTCTAGTTTTCTTCATTATTCTTGACAAGCTAAATACATGTGCATACCAACCACTGAGGAAGGAGTATCTAATTTTTAAACCTTATTGTTCAAATTGGTTATAATTTGGATGGTACAAAACGAGTTCTCAATGCATGACTAAGTTTCGTGTGAGCATCTGTTAAGCCGGCAAAAAAGTGGTCAATGGTATCTCTTATGGCTCTCCCACATAGAACGGTAATGGAATCAAAATAGGACTTTCTACGCGATGTTTATGTATTTTGTATAATCCTACATTGACATTTGATTACAAGACATTAGTCCCAATATTAATAAGATATCATCATATATGTCTAGTTGCAACTATTATTTTGGTGCAATAAAGATAAAGTAGGGTCGCGCTATTCGTCACCCTGGGTGAGGAATAGTTATTCTTCACCCCCCCATGTTTCACCATCAATGCATCATAATTTTACGTTCCGTAAGTTTTGTCTTATTTCCGACGTAAAAAGAGACCATAAGAAAATATATAATCGTCGTAAAAAATATTTTATGTTATATAAAATTACAGCATAAAAACATAGTGTAAAATACACATAAACTGTAAATTTTCTTGTCTTATGACCTATGTTTTTATTTTATTTTTTGTGCCAAATTTTACATAGTGAATCAATAGGAAACTAAATATTTGAATTCCAAACATAATTTAATTATGAAATGATCGTAAGATTACCTCGGATGAAGAATAACTTATTATGCACCCTGGTGATGAATATTATCACTATATATATATATATATATATATATATATATATACAATTTCTCCTACATGTTGCCTTGGCTCCTTCGGAGCACAATGACAAGTGGCTCATGGGGGCGGTCGCAGGTAATAGTATTCTTCTTTACGATCAATGACCTGGTCGAGCAAAAATCCCGCTATTTCCTCTTGAAGTGCTAGTATCACTACTAAGAAAAAGGCTATAGCTAATATGCACATTAATGGCGCACCATGTATGTGGTGCGCCATTGCTATATAGCAGTGGCGCACCAGATACAAGTGCGCCATTATTGACATATTACTAATGGCGTATCTGGTGTGTGGTGCACCATTAGTAGTGGCGCACCAATGGACAGTGCTCCATTACTAGTTAAATTTTTTTAGTAGTGGCACACTAGTGGAAAGTGGACAGTGCGCCACTACTATCAATTTTTTTAATTTTTTTTCAAAACTACTAATGGCGCACCACACACCAAGTGCGCCATTAGTAACCCTGGTGCTAAATGCACCCCCCTGGACCGCCTTTTCGGTTATAAAAAAATAAAAAATGATGGAAATGTCAGAAAAATAAAAGAAAATAAGTTTCGCATGTGATATGTGGTCTAGTTGTTGGAAAAATTAACAAATATTAATTTCGACTTTATTTACAAAATCTCTGTGGAATTTAGTAATATGGGCATAACTTTTGCATACGAGCTCGGATTGAAAAGTTTTTTTATATGAAAAATCATCTACTCAAAAAGTTACATACGAGTTGAATCAGGGTTTTTTATATGAAAAATCATCTACTCGAAAAGTTACATACGAGTTGAATCGGGGGAACCCCGTTCAACATCTTCAAAATCCCCAAAAACCTAACAGAATGAAAGATACGGGGCTTTTAAGATCTAGAGGGGGTGAAATGAAAAAAATTCAAACTTACTAGTGGCACACCATTTGCTAGGTGCGCCACTAGTAACAGAATTTTTTTTGGAAATCTTGACATTCACCATACGAATTGAACTGGGGTAGCTTTCTCATGGAAGTAATGCTCCTCCTTGACATTCACCATGAGGGAGTCTCGATTGAAAATCTTGGTAATGTTTATGTACCATTGATGCAATTCATACATTCTCGTTGGGAGGTTCTTGACCTCCTCGGGCTCGACCAAAGGTTGGCCGCGGACATATTTCCGTTTTATTTCCTCCTCTCTAAGCGGAGACATGGGCTCGATGTCGAGGAGTTGTCCAACACTAATACCGAGCTTTTTAGCCTGGCTTATATGCTCCTCGATTATTACCAGATTGTTCAGCTGGGGAGCAGTTTGTCCACAATAATATAGGGCGTGCGTACTCTCATGTGTTGTTGGCACAACAAGCTGGGGGATCGATTGCGCTGCCTGTTCTCCTAGCTGGGGAATGGTTTTCCCGCATTTTTTGGCAGCTGCATGTTGGCTCGAGCTCGAGCTCGCTTCCTTCTATAGTCGTGCTCGATGTGCCTTCCTGATTTGGCGCTCATTGTCTGAGTCAACAGGCTTGGAGCTGGTGGTCTAGCCATATGAATGAAGTGGTTAATCTTTTCCTCGGGCACTTTCTCCCTTGGCGGCGGTGCTGGTTTCAGTCCAAAATGGGCTGCCACTTGGGCCTTCACTATGGCTTCGTTTTGCTCCTCGGTCATGTCATAAGGCCTCTGAGGAAGAGGAGCGAGGCTGCTTGGACCATATTTATATCGCTTGCCTCCGCCTGTACCTCTTGTACTACCTTGACTCATACCGCTACGCACCATAGCCGCGGTGTGTCTCTTTTGGGATTGCTGAGGCGGCAGAGACGGCTGGCGTGGCTGAGTTGGAGCAGGAGTCTGCTCACACATTGGTTGACTTGGAGGAGCGGGAGTATGCTGACACGGTGGCGGACTTCGAGGAGGAGTCGGCTCACGCGTTCGTGGACTTGGAGGAGCGGGAATCTGCAGACACGGTGGCGGACTTCGAGGAGGAGTTGGCTCACACGTTCGTGGACTTGGAGGAGCGGGAGTCCACTAACCCGGTGGCGGACTTCGAGGAGGAGTCGGCTCACGCGTTCGTGGACTTGGAGGAGCAGGAGTCCCCTGACTCGGTGGAGGACTTCAAGGAGGAGTCGGCTCACACGGTGTCGGTGGCCTTCGAAAGATGATCCAATCATTTCTCCATAGGATGATACGATGCATGGCCACTCCGAGTGTGTGCTTGTCGTCACCTCCAGGAATGTCAAGCTCTAACCCCGAATATTGGTCCACCACCTCATCAACCAAGACACGAGTATAGCCCACTGGAATCGGGGTGCAATGGAAGGTTGCTTCGAGGGTATTTGTAAAAGCAAGGGCGTCCGCCACCTTCAAGGATATGTTCTTCATTTTGAAGTGTAGCCCACCGTTAGTGTTCTCTATGATGTCATCCACAGGGTATGTATCCAGAAGTGCCTCGCCCGGGGTGGAACCAACGCTGCTTCTCGGCATGGATGGGACGGTGCTATCTAATGTTGCACGATCATCCGCTTGCTGCTGCCGCTACTGAGACCCCCTTTCCTAGCTAAGTTAGTTGATCTGCTACTGCTGCTGCTGCAGGAATTTGAGTGCCAAGTCCGCATGCCTTGCTTCTAGGCCTTGAAGGTGTTCTGCGTCCTGCTTCCTCTGCTCCTCCTCCAGCTTCCTCTTCTCCTCCTCCTCCATCTTCTTTCTTGCACGGGTCCTGTAGTCGTCGTTCCATTCCGAAAAGCCCTCATACCAGGGAATAACGCCCTTGCCTCGTGTTCTTCCCGGGTGTTCAGGATTTCCTAGGGCACGCGTAAGCTCATCGTTGTCTTTGTTGTGCGTGAACACACCCTTTCGAGCATCTTCTATTGCGTCAAGTAACTTTTGTTCGGCTCCTTTTAGACTTGCCTTCTTCGAAACCAGGCCTGTCTTCGAGTCCAATGCCCCCCCATGCGCATAGAACCAAGTTCTGCACCTGGGGGGCCATCTCCTAGTAACTGGAGTGACCACTGCATCCAGCATATCTTGCTCAGACTTATCCCACTTAGGCATTGCCACCGCATAGCCACCTAGCCCAGCCTATGGAACTGCGTCTTTTTTGCGGCATTGGCCTTGTTTTCTCGACCGTTCCTTAGATAATTCTGATTCCTTGAATTTCACAAAAGCGGGCCAGTGCTCTCTTTGCTTCTCCAGTGTTCCCTTGAATTCTGGAGTCTTCCTTTCTGCAGCGAGGTAGTTGGCCCATACAGTTTTCTTGTGGGTGTTGAATGCAATTGCCATCTTCTTAAGAGCAGGGTCCTTGACTTTCTGCACATCTGCATCAGTGATTCCCAAAGCTTTTGTTTTGCTCTGTCGTCGACCCAAGTAACATTTGGACGTTTAGTTTTTGGTTCTTTCCATTCTTGAATGGAGATCGGGAGTTGATCCTTCACAAGAACTCCGCACTGACGAGCGAACTTGTTCGCAATGTTCTTAGGCATGAGGGGTTCGCCACTAGCTTTGATGGAATCGATGTTGTACTTTACACCCTCCTTCAACTGTTTGCCTGGGCCTCGCTTTGTCCTGCTGTCTGTAGAAGCAGACTTGCTTGATCCGGAGGGCTGAAAGAAGAAAGATCGATCGGTTAATATATCTTCAAATAAAAAAAACATGTGATGATCACTAGATGCCTGCTTATATAAATAGACCTCGCCGGTAGTCTTTGTTATTTCAAGATCAACATTGTTTGTGTCATCATAATCATTGTCTGCGTCATCATAATCATTGTCTACGTCATCATAATCATAATCATAATCATAGTTCATGACTTAATCAGCTCGGTCGTCGACATCGAATATCTTATCATCACCCTCACTGGTATTGTTCAGATATTGGGAGCCGTCATCTGCTTCATTCAGATCATCTAGCCTGGTACGACTGCGTATGATCTTGAACTGGGCCTCTTCTCCCTCTCTGTCGGTATTGTCCGCCATAGCTTTTACTTAACTAATACAGAAGAAATATAAAACAATTTAGTATTCAAATTACAATGCATGGATGCAATCAATAAGAAAAAACTGAATCATATATAGTACATAATATGCATCGTCTCGAATAATATATAATCTCGAATGCATCGTCTCGAATAATATATAATCTCGAGTACATCGTCTCTAATAATATATATAATCTCGAATACATCATGTCGAATTTTATATATCGAATACATCACTGGCTAGGTACCTAATAAAGATTGAATACTACAGAAGAATCTAGGCCACTCGCGGTTCCTGGGGCGCGGGCGGTGGACACCCAGAGAGAAGGAACCATCACAGGATCATATCTCCGGTCATCTGCCCAAAGAACCTGCCAGGTATTGGAGAACCTGACGTCCATAGTAGCCATGTAGCGATGGACGTGCTCATCCTCCTCCCTGACACGGCGACACACCACCTATGGCGAGGCCGGCTCCCTCTGCACCGAATGTGGCCCACGCGGACGCCACCAAAGGAGATCAAGGTCGACGACGGGACCCGAGGCCGGGTTCCTCACCAAGCGGCGCGCCCCTCCAGGTAGCACCTCCCAATGCCAACCCGGCGGAACCCAGTCCCAGACATGGGTCAGCCGGATGTCGTCGTGAACGGGTCAACGACGAGGATGCGGGCCGGGCATCGTCGAGAACAAATAGTATATGCCCGCAAAAACTAACATTTTTTATACGATTGAATTGTGATAAGTAAAATTCTATATGCAAATTCTAAATTTTTCTATAACTAAAATTATAAGAAACTAAAAAAACAATTTGACATTAATCTAATTCATCTAGCTAAAACTAATTCTAAAATTTCTATATATATAACTAACATGTCTATAACATTTCTAATATTTCTATCACTAAAAACAGAAAAATTGCTAACATTTCTATAAATATTTCTATAACTAAAAAATAGAAAAATTTATAACATTTCTATATAACTAACATTTCTAATATTTCTATAACTAAAAAACAGAAAAATTTCTAACATTTCTATAACTAAAAAACAGATAATTTTCTATAACTAAAATTTATAACTAAAAAACTAAAAAAACAATGTGTGTGTGTGTGTGGACATGGCGGCCGGGGCAGGAGCTCACCGGCGAAGCGCGACGACGGGGGGCGGCGACGGGGACGGCGACGGGCGGTGACGACGGGGATGGGGACGGGGCGGCGACGAAGGTGACGGGGATGGGCCGGGCGGGGACGACGGTACGACAGGGCGGGGACGGCGGGGACAGCGACGGACGGAGGGGACGGGGATGGCCGGGGCGGCAACGGCGACGGGGGCGGCGGCGACGGGGCAAAGGAGAAAGAAGCAGAGGGGGAGATGAGAAACTGAATTTTTTTGGAAGTGCTTTCTTATATAGAACACCCCTTCAGTACCGGTTGGAGCCACCAACCGGTACTAAAGGTCTGTTTAGGCCAGGCCAAGCGGCGGGGAGCGCCCCCCTTTAGTACCGGGTGGTGGCACCAGCTGGTACTAAAGACCCCCCTTTAGTACCGGTTGGAGCTACGACCCGGTACTAAAGGGGGTGAGCTGGCGCAGGTGCGGTGCGGCAAGTTTAGTCCCACCTCGCTAGCCGAGGGGCGTCCGCATTGGTTTATAAGCCCCAGTGCGGTAGCTCCGTCGAGCTCCTCTCCAAAGCAGGCCTACTGGGCCTATCTGTTCTCTGCTGCCCTGTGGGCCTACTGGGCCTTTGCGGGCCTGCATCCTGGCCCAATAACACGTTGGGTTTCTAGTCATATGCAGGCCGCTCTGGCCCAGTAGGCGGGCTTTTTTATTTTCTTATTTTTTTGCTTTATTTATTTTTGAATTGGTTTTTGCTGTATTTAGAGTTTCTTTGTGAATATTTTTGCTTTAGGTACAAAAAATTACAAACTTTCTGTTAGTGCCGGTAGTTTTCAAATTTGAATAGTTTAAATTTTGAATTATTTGAAATTTTTGTGAATCACTAGTTTGTGAATAACTTCACTTTGAAAAAAGATTTTTCAGTGATTCTTTTTTCTTATGTTTAATATTAGTGTGTTTTGTCATTATATTCAATTTGGTAATGCTTAGGTTATTTAAAAAATGAAATGCCTTTGTAACGGATGAGTTTTCATCCGAAACCCTGATACTTCGAAAGAGATTATCCATTTTGTACACGAAGTGCATCCAGTTTTTACGGTAACCCTCTCTACTTTTTTGCACATGCTATGTGGGGGAAATTATGATACCATGCCAACTTTCAACCTTTTTCTGAGTTTGTTTGCACATAAAATTCCTTCGCGTTTCAAATGCCAAAACACATAACTACCCTAACTATTATAGAGATTCCCTCCTGGGTGTCAAACACAGAAGAAAGTGATGATAGTGAAGCCGATCACATCCTAGATCTTTGGGTGTGAAACTTTTTCTTCGCGTGTGTCCCTTTGCGCCGTAGCCATGGAAAGTCTTTATCATTTAACTGGATGCTCAGATCAATATTCACTGTGAATGGAGCAATTTCATCAAACTTTTCATAATCTTCTGACATGTCTGTCTTCTCATCCACTCCCACAATGTTTCTCTTCCCAGAAAGAACAATGTGGCGCTTTGGCTCATCGTATGATGCATTCGCTTCCTTATCTTTTCTTTTTCTCGGCTTGGTAGACATGTCCTTCACATAGAAAACATGTGCCACATCATTATATAGGACGAATGGTTCGCCTGCATACGCAATCCACTGTTGTCATTCCGTACTGCGGATCTTCCGTTACCCCGCCTTGTGTCATATTGACCCATTTGCACCGAAACAAAGGGACCTTCAAACCACGTCCATAGTCAAGTTCCCATATGTCCTCTATGTAACAATATTATGTTTCCTTTCCCATCTTGGTTGTTGCATCAAACCGGACACCACTGTTTTGGTTGGTGCTCTTCTTATCTTGGGCGATCGTGTAAAATGTATTACCATTTATCTCGTACCCTTTGAAAGTCATTATACTCGAAGATGGTAACTGGGACAACAAATACAAGTCATCTTCAATAGAGGTGTCATGCATGGTACATGTCTACAACCAGCCGGTGAAACTCCTGGTTTGTTCATGTGTAATCCAGTCATCAGACAGCTCCGGGTGTTTGTACCGTAGAAAATTCTTGTGTTCGTCCATATACGGAGCCACCAAGGCGGAATTCTGTAGAACTGTGTAGTGTGCTTCAGTGAGAGAATGTCCGTCCATACATATTATTTGATTCCCTCCTAGTGTGCCTTTTCCATCCAATCTGCCCTTATGCCGCGATTCAAGAACACCAATCGGCTTAAGGTCAGGAATAAAGTCAATACAAAACTCAATGACCTCCTCATTTTCATGGCCCTTGGAGATGCTTCCTTCTGGCCTAGCACGGTTATGAACATATTTCTTTAAGACTCCCATGAACCTCTCAAAGGGGAATATATTGTGTAGAAATAAAGGACCCAAAACGTTAATCTCTTCGCATAGGTGAACTAGGACATGCGTCATGATGTTGAAGAAGGATGGTGGGAACACCTACTCGAAACTGACAAGACATTGCACCAAATCATTCTCTAACCCTGGTATGATTTATGGATCGATTACCTTCTGAGAGATTGCATTGAGGAATGCACATAGCTTCACAATGGCTAATCGAACGTTATCTGGTAGAAGCCCCCTCAATGCAACCGGAAGCAGTAGCGTCATAATCACGTGGCAGTCATGAGACTTTAGGTTCTGGAACTTTTTCTCTGCCATGTTTATTATTCCCTTTATATTCGACGAGAAGCCAGACCGTACCTTAATACTGAGCAGGCGTTCAAAGAACATTTCCTTCTCTTCTTTGGTAAGAGCGTAGCTGGCATGACCCTGATGTATGCCATCTTTTCCATGCATATGTTGCTTGTCCTCCCGTGCCTCAGGTGTATCTTTTGTCTTCCCATGTATGCCCAAGAAGCCAAGCAGGGTCACGCAAAGATTCTTCATCACGTGCATCATGTCGATTGCAGAGCGGTCCTCTAGGTCTTTCCAATAGGGCAGGTCCCAAAATATAGATTTCTTCTTCCACATGGGTGCGCGTCCGTCAGCGTCATTCGGAACAGGTTTTCCGTCAGGACCCTTTCCAAAGACTACCTTCAAACCGTTGACCATATCATGTACATCAGCACCAATACGGTGGTGAGGCTTCGTCCGGTGATCCGCCTCACCTTTGAAATGCTTGCCTTTTTTTTCTTACGGGATGCATGCTCAGAAGAAATCGACGATGTCCTAGGTACATGTTCTTCCTATAATTTTGCAAATATATATTGTCAGTATCATCCAAACAGTGCATGCATGTGCGGTATTGATGTCTACTACACAACCTTCTTCTTGTATACGTTGTTGGGCCTCCAAGTGCAGAGGTTTGTAGGAAAGTAGCAAATTTCCCTCAAGTGGATGACCTAAGGTTTATCAATCCGTAGGAGCCGTAGGATGAAGATGGTCTCTCTCAAGCAACCCTGCAACCAAATAACAAAGAGTCTCTTGTGTCCCCAATGAAGGAAATATGCCCTAGAGGCAATAATAAAGTTATTATTTATTTCCTTATACCATGATAAATGTTTATTATTCATGCTAGAATTGTATTAACCGGAAACATAATACATGTGTGAATACATAGACAAAAAGAGTGTCACTAGTATGCCTCTACCTGACTAGCTCGTTAATCAAAGATGGTTATGTTTCCTAACCATAGACAAAGGAGTTGTTATTTGATTAACGGGATCACATCATTAGTTGAATGATCTGATTGACATGACCCATTCCATTAGCTTAGCACCCGATCGTTTAGTATGTTGCTATTGCTTTCTTCATGACTTATACATGTTCCTATGACTATGAGATTATGCAACTCCCGTTTGCCGGAGGAACACTTTGTGTGCTACCAAACGTCACAACGTAATTGGGTGATTATAAAGGATCTCTACAGGTGTCTCCAAAGGTAAATGTTGGGTTGGCATATTTCGAGATTAGGATTTGTCACTTCGATTGTCGGAGAGGTATCTCTGGGCCCTCTCGGTAATGCACATCACATAAGCCTTGCAAGCATTACAACTAATATGTTAGTTGTGAGATGATGTATTACAGAACGAGTAAAGAGACTTGCCGGTAACGAGATTGAACTAGGTATTGGATACCGACGATCGAATCTCGGACAAGTAACATACCGATGACAAAGGGAACAACGTATGTTGTTATGCGGTCTGACCGATAAAGATCTTCGTAGAATATGTAGGAGCCAATATGGGCATCGAGGTCCCGCTATTGGTTATTGACCGGAGACGTGTCTCGGTCATGTCTACATTGTTCTCGAACCATAGGGTCCGCACGCTTAAAGTTACGATGACAGTTGTTATGAGTTTTATGCATTTTGATGTACCGAAGTTTGTTCGGAGTCCTGGATGTGATCACGGACATGACGAGGAGTCTCGGAATGGTCGAGACATAAAGATTGATATATTGGATGACTATATTCGGACACCGGAAGGGTTCCGGGGAAGTTTCGGATAAAACCGGAGCACTGGGGGGTTACCGGAACCCCCCGGGGGGTTAATGGGCCTCATGGGCCTAATGTGGAGAAGAGGAAGGGGCTGCCAGGGCAGGCCGCGCTCCTCCTCTCCCCCTAGTCCGAATTGGACAAGGATCGAGGGGCGGCGCCCCCCTTTCCTACTCTCCCTCCACCTCTCCTAGTTGGACAAGGAACGGGGAGGGGAGTCCTACTCCCGGTAGGAGTAGGACTCCTCCTGCGCGCCTCCTATGGCCGGCCGCACCCCCCCTTGGATCCTTTATATACGGAGGCAGGGGGGCACCATATAACACACAAGTTGATCCTCGTGATCGTTCCTTAGCCGTGTGCGGTGCCCCCTGCCACCATATTCCACCTCGGTCATATCGTTGTAGTGCTTAGGCGAAGCCCTACGTTGGTAGAACATCATCATCGTCACCACACCGTTGTGCTGACGGAAATCATCCCCGAAGCTTTGCTGGATCGTAGCCCGGGGAGCGTCATCGAGCTGTACGTGTGCTAAGAACTCGGAGGTGCCGGAGTAACGGTGCTTGGATCGGTCGGATCAGGAAGACGTACGACTACTTCCTCTACGTTGTGTCAACGCTTCCATTGCGATCTACAAGGGTACGTAGATCATACTCTCCCCTTTCGTTGCTATGCATCACCATGATCTTGCGTGTGCGTAGGAATTTTTTTGAAATTACCACGTTCCCCACCAGTGGCATCCGAGCCTAGGTTTTATATGTTGATGTTATATGCACGAGTAGAACACAAGTGAGTTGTGGGCGATATAAGTCATACTGCCTACCAGCATGTCATACTTTGGTTCGGCGGCATTGTTGGATGAGATGACCCGGACCGACATTACGCGTACGCTTACGCGAGACCAGTTCTCCCGACGTGCTTTGCACATAGGTGGCTTGCGAGCGACAGTCTCTCCAACTTTAGTTGAACCGAGTGTGGCTATGCCCGGTCCTTGCGAAGGTTAAAAGGGCATCAACTTGACAAACTATCGTTGTGGTTTTGATGCTTAGGTGAGATTGGTTCTTGCTTAAGCACGTAGCAGCCACGTAAAACTTGCAACCACAAAGTAGAGGACGTCTAACTTGTTTTTGCAGGGCATGTTGTGATGTGATATGGTCAAGACATGATGCTAAATTTTATTGTATGAGATGATCATGTTTTGTAACCGAGTTATCGGTAACTGGGAGGAGCCATATGGTTGTCGCTTTATTGTATGCAATGCAATCGCGATGTAATGCTTTACTTTATCACTAAGCGGTAGAGATAGTCGTGGAAGCATAAGATTGGCAAGACGACAATGATGCTAGGATGGATATCAAGGTGTCGCGCCGGTGACGATGGTGATCACGACGGTGCTTCGGAGATGGAGATCACAAGCACAAGATGATGATGGCCATATCATATCACTTATATTGATTGCATGTGATGTTTATCTTTTATGAATCTTATCTTGCTTTGATTGACGGTAGCATTATAAGATGATCTCTCACTAATTATCAAGAAGTGTTCTCCCTGAGTATGCACCGTTGCGAAAGTTCTTCGTGCTGAGACACCACGTGATGATTGGGTGTGATAGGCTCTACGTTCAAATACAACGGGTGCAAAACAGTTGCACACGCGGAATACTCAGGTTATACTTGACGAGCCAAGCATATACAGATATGGCCTCGGAACACGGAGACCGAATGGTCGAGCGAGAATCATATAGTAGATATGATCAACATAGTGATGTTCACCAGTGAAACTACTCCATCTCACGTGATGATCGGACATGGTTTAGTTGATTTGGATCACATGATCACTTAGAGGATTAGAGGGATGTCTATCTAAGTGGGAGTTCTTAAATAATTTGATTAATTGAACTTAAATTTATCATGAACTTAGTACCTGATAGTATCTTGCTTGTTTATGTTTGATTATAGATAGATGGCTCGTGCTGTTGTTCCGTTGAATTTTAATGCGTTCCTTGAGAAAGCAAAGTTGAAAGATGATGGTAGGAATTACACGGACTGGGTCCGTAACCTGAGGATTATCCTCATTGCTGCACAGAAGAATTACGTCCTGGAAGCACCGCTGGGTGCCAGGCCTGCTGCTGGAGCAACACCAGATGTTATGAACGTCTGGCAGAGCAAAGCTGATGACTACTCGATACTTCAGTGTGCCATGCTTTACGGCTTAGAATCGGGACTTCAACGACGTTTTGAACGTCATGGAGCATATGAGATGTTCCAGGAGTTGAAGTTAATATTTCAAGCAAATGTCTTGTGCTGACGGAACTCATCCCCGAAGCTTTGCTGGATCGGAGCCCGGGGAGCGTCATCGAGCTGTACGTGTGCTAAGAACTCGGAGGTGCCGGAGTAACAGTGCTTGGATCGGTCGGACCGGGAAGACGTACGACTACTTCCTCTACGTTGTGTCAACGCTTCCGTTGCGATCTACAAGGGTACGTAGATCATACTCTCCCCTCTCGTTGCTATGCATCACCATGATCTTGCGTGTGCGTAGGAATTTTTTTGAAATTACTACGTTCCCCAACACCCAACACACCCAATACAATGGTAAATTGTGTAGGTGCACTAGTTCGGAGAAGAGATGGTGATACAAGTGGTATATGGATAGTAGATAATAGTTTTTGTAATCTGAAAATATAAAAACAGCAAGGTAACTAATGGTAAAGTGAGCGTAAACGGTATTGCAATGATAGGAAACAAGGCCTAGGGTTCATACTTTCACTAGTAGTCCACTCAACAATTATAACATAATTGGATCATATAACTATCCCTCAACATGCAACAAAGAGTCACTTCAAAGTCACTAATAGCGGAGAACGAACGAAGAGATTATGGTAGGGTACGAAACCACCTCAAAGTTATTCTTTCCAATCAATCTGTTGGACTATTCCTATAAGTGTCACAAACAGCCCTAGAGTTTGTACTAGAATAACACCTTAAGAGACAAATCAACCAAAACCCTAATGTCACATAGATACTCCAATGTCACATCAATTATCCGTGGGTATGATTATACGATATGCATCACACAATCTCAGATTCATCTATTCAACCAACACATAGAACCTCAAAGAGTGCCCCAAAGTTTCTACCGGAGAATCACGATGAAAACGTGTGCCACCCCCTATACATAGGTTCATGGGCGGAACCCGCAAGTTGATCACCAAAACATACATCAAATGAATCACGTGGTATCCCATTGTCACCACAGATACGCATGGCAAGACATACATCAAGTGTTCTCAAATCATTAAAGACTCAATCCAATAAGATAACTTCAAAGGGGAAACTCAATCCATTACAAGAGAGTAGAGGGGGAGGAGAAACATAAGATCCAACTATAATAGCAAAGCTTGTGATACATCAAGATCGTGCCAAATCAAGAACACGAGAGAGAGAGAGAGAGAGAGAGAGAGAGAGAGAGAGAGGGAGAGAGATAAAAAACAAGGCTACTGGTACATACCCTCGGCCCCGAGGGAGAACTACTCCCTCCTCGTCATGGAGAGCACCGGGATGATGAAGATGGCCACCGGAGAGGGATTCCCCCCTCCGGCAGGGTGCCGAAACGGGTCTAGATTGGTTTTCGGTGGCTACGGAGGCTTCTCGCGGCGGAACTCTCGATCTATTGTGCTCCCGGATGTTTTTAGGGTACATGGAGATATATAGGCGGAAGAAGTACGTCAGGGGGCCCACGAGCGTGGGGGGCGCGCCCCCCCTACCTCGTGGCCTCCTCGTAGATCCCCTGACGTGCACTCCAAATCTTTTGGGCTTCTTCTGATCCAAAAATAAGTTTCGTGAAGTTTCAGGTCAATTGGACTCTGTTTGGTTTTCCTTTTCTGCGATATTCTAAAACAAGGTAAAAACATAAACTAGCACTGGGCTCTGGGTTAATAGGTTAGTCCCAAAAATGATATGAAAGTTTATAATAAAGCCCATAAACATCCAAAACAGTAGATAATATGGCATGAAGCAATAAAAAATTATAGATACGTTGGAGACGTATTAGCATCCCCAAGCTTAATTCCTGCTCGTCCTCGAGTGGGTAAATGATAAAAACAGAATTTTTGATGCGGAGTGCTACTTGGCATAATGTCAATGTAATTCTTCTTAATTGTGGCATGAATGTTCAGATCCGAAAGATTCAAGATAAAAGTTCATATTGACATAAAAATAATAATACTTCAAGCATACTAACTAAGCAATCATGTCTTCTCAAAATAACATGGCCAAAGAAAGTTCATCCCTACAAAATCATAAAGTTTAGTCGTGCTCCATTTTCGTCACACAAGAATGCTCTCATCATGCACAACCCCGATGAAAAGCCAAGCAATTGTTTCATAGTTTAGTAATCTCAAACTCATAAACCTTCACGCAATACATGAGCGCGAGCCATGGATATAGCACTATGGGTGCAATAGAATATGATGATGGGGGTTATGTGGAGAATACAAAAAGGAGAAAGTCTCACATCAATGAGGCTAATCAATGAGCTAGGGAGATGCCCATCGATTGATGTTAATGCAAGGAGTAGCGATTGCCATGCAACGGATGCACTAGAGCTATAAATGTATGAAAGCTCAACAAAAGAAACTAAGTGGGTGTGCATCCAACTTGCTTGCTCACGAAGACCTAGGGCACTTGAGGAGGCCCATTGTTGGAATATACAAGCCAAGTTCTATAATGAAAAATTCCCACTAGTATAAGAAAGTGACAAAACAAGAGACTCTCTATCATGAATATTATGGTGCTACTTTGAAGCACAAGAGTGGCAAAGGATAGTAGCATTGTCCCTTCTCTCTTTTTCTCTCATTTTTTTCATTTTTTGGGCCTTCTCTTTTTTTATGGCCTTTCTCTTTTTTTGGGACTTCTCTTTTTTATGGCCTTTCTCTTTTTTTATTCCACAGTTGGGACAATGCTCTGGAAAATGATGATCATCACACTTCAATTTATTTACAACTCAATGATTGCAACTCGGTGCTAGAACAAAAGATGAATCTATATGAATGCCTCCGGCAGTGTACCGGGATATGCAATCAAGACATGTATGAAAGAATTATGAACGGTGACTTTACCACAAATACTATGTCAACTACATAATCATGCTAAGCAATATGACAATGATGAATGTGTCATGATGAACGGAATGGTGGAAAGTTGCATGGCAATATATCTTGGAATGGCTATGGAAATGCCATAATAGGTAGGTATGGTGGATGTTTTTAGGAAGATATAAGGAGGTTTATGTGTGACAGAGCATATCATATCACGGGGTTTGGATGCACCTGCGAAGTTTGCACCAACTCTCAATGTGAGAAAGGGCAATGCACGGTACAGAAGAAGCTAGCAAGGATGGAAGGGTGAGAGTGCGTATAATCCATGGACTCAACATTAGTCATAAAGAACTCACATACTTAATGCAAAAATCTACAAGTCATCAAAAACCTAAGCACTACGCGCATGCTCCTAGGGGGATAGATTGGTAGGAAAAAACCATCGGTCGTCCCCGACTGCCACTCATAAGGAAGACAATCAAATAACACCTCATGTTTCAAATTCTTTACATAATGTTTACCATACGTGCATGCTACGAGACTTGCAAAATTCAACACAAGCATTTCTCAATTTCACAATTACTCAACTAGCACGACTTTGATATTATTACCTCCATATCTCAAAACAATCATCAAGCATCAAACTTCTCTTAGTATTCAAAACACTCATAAGAAAGTTTTACTAATCTTGGATACCTAGCATATTAGGATTTTAAGAAAAATACCATGCTATTTAAGACTCGCAAAATAATCTAAGTGAAGCATGAGAGTTCATCTATTTCTTAAAAATAAAACTACCACCGTGCTTTAAAAAGATATAAGTGAAGCACTAAAGCAAATGACAAACTACTCTGAAAGATATAAGTGAAGATCAATGAGTAGTCGAATAATTATGAAACTATGTGAAGACTCTCTAAGATTTAATAATTTCAGATCTTGGTATTTTATTCAAACATCAAGCAAAACAAAATAAAATGACATCTAAGAATAGAAAACATCATGTGAAGAAGCAAAAACTTAGGATCAACCGATACTAACCGATAGTTGTTGAAGAAGAAAGGTGGGATACCAACCGGGGCATCCCCAAGCTTAGACGCTTAAGACTTATTGAAATATTATCTTGGGGTGCCTTGGGCATCCCCAAGCTTGAGCTTTTGTGTCTCCTTAATTCCTCTCATATCACGGTCTCCCTAAATCTCAAAAGCTTCATCCACACAAAACTCAACAAGGACTCGTGAGACAAGTTAGTATAAACCATTGCAAAAACCTTATCATACTCTACTGTAGCAAATCACTAAAATTATTATTCAACATTCCATACTAAATGCCTCTGCATATTTAATAGTCCTATCCTCAAATAGAATCATTAAAGAAGCAAACATATGCCACTACACCACAACACTACATCCCCAACAAACAAGTTTGTCGGGAAAACAACATCCACCGACAGACGGTCGGTCGGGAAAGACTATTGCCGACCGACCACGTCTGTTGGGGAAAGTCCAGACGGGAAAGCCTTTTCCCGACCGACATATCTTTCCCGACTGACAGTTTGACGGCTATCTAAAGGATTCCCGACCGACTTTCTGTTGGCCCTGCTATGATCTTTTCCCGACCGACTGTCTGATGATAATCTTTCCCGACCGACTATTTGATGGTACTTTCTTTGCCGACCGACTTTCTGTTGGCCCTGCCATGAACTTTTCCCGACCGACAGTCTGACGGTAGTACATTTGCCGACCAACTTTCTCTAGGCCCTGCCATAAACCTTTCCTGACCAACAGTAGGACACTGTTATCTTTTGCTGACCGACAGGCCGATGGCATTTTGTTTAGCCGAGCAAGATATATTTAATTTCCACCCATTATTTGGCTTGTGCCTTGCCAAACAGTATCAATCAAGTTACAATAACTTGCCAAACAATAACAATCAATATTAAACCAGAACCAAAGAATAATATAGGTAACTAACTACAAGGAGGATACATTTATGTTTCAGCGACCGAAACATCTGATATGTTTACAAATGATACTCCCTTCGTTCCAAAATAGATGACCCAACTTTGTACTAACTTTGTACTAAAGTTAGTACAAAGTTGAGTCATCTATTTTGGAATGGAGGGAGTAGATGCATGTCCGGCTATTCATTGTTTGCTCCACTCCACATAATACCGAGTTGACAAGAACATAAGGTTTACAAAATGATAACTAAAAGACACATTATTTTTACTCCATTACACAAAATCTTCAGCTGACGCAAACTGCCATCTTCATGGTTTCTCCCTGGTCCTCTTGTATGTTAATCCTACAAAGAATAAAAAGGTCACCGGTGAATTCATGCATTCATAGGGATAATTGGAAAAATAGTAATTATATAAAGCATTAATGGCAAAAACATACTGGGATTTTAGTATTATAATAACTGGGCATGTTCAGAATAATGCCACTGCATGTTGTAATTAGAATATGTGATGTGTTAGACATAATAGAGCATCAATTCCACACCGACTCGCCATCATGTGACTACTCACATACAAAACTAGCGCTCAAGAACTATTTACTGTTATTGGATTAAGATTCAGAAAACTAGAATATCGACATGTAAATTAGAGTAGAAATTAGCACAAACGGAGTGAAATGTCCATATCATGCAGTTCACATCAGAAAACAACAAAACAAATTATTTATCGACTTATTATACCATGGAAATAAGTAATGAGATGTATATTGTGTAGGGGCAGAGTACATATGATGCATTGTAACCCATATGACTCATGACCAACTGTTCTTTACGACATTCAGACAAAATTCTTTTACAGAAACAAAGCAAACAAACTCCAAACTGAATGAAAAAAAGTTTCACCGGCATCCAGGTCAAGGACAACAAACATATACGAGCATGTTGGCAAGATTAAATTAGTCATCCTCTCCCAAAAATTACAAAGTTTAGAGGTGTACCGGCTTTTTCCTCATCACGCTTCTCTTCAGCGTCCTCTCTGGGTTGCCGAATCAATCTGCGGATGCAAAAAAGATAGTAAAGAATGATTGTTTGCCAATAGTCAAACAACTATGATCTAGTAATAGAAATTAATTTAATGAGGGTCTAGAAAAGATGAGTAGTTCTACTACCACTGGTAGAAAAAGGGCCTATAGTCCCGGTTCGTAAGGGCCTTTAGTCCCGGTTCCTGAACCGGGACTAAAGTGTCGGTACTAATGCCCTAAGCCTTTAGTCCCGGTTCAATCCAGAACCGGGACTAAAGGGCGCGGCCACGTGGAGCTCCACCTTTAGTCCCGGTTGGTAACACCAGCCGGGACTAAAGGAAATTTTATGAATTTTTTTTGAAATTTTTTTTTGAATTTGTTTTATTTTCAAACTTCTGAATTATGATCTAGTAATAGAAATTAATTTAATGAGGGTCTAGAAAAGATGAGTAGTTCTACTACCACTGGTAGAAAAAGGGCCTATAGTCCCGGTTCGTAAGGGCCTATAGTCCCGGTTCCTGAACCGGGACTAAAGTGTCGGTACTAATGCCCTGACCCTTTAGTCCCGGTTCAATCCAGAACCGGGACTAAAGGGCGCGGCCACGTGGAGCTCCACCTTTAGTCCCGGTTGGTAACACCAACCGGGACTAAAGGAAATTTTATGGTTTTTTTTTTGAAAATTTTTTTTGAATTTTTTTTTGATTTTTTTTATTTTCAAACTTTTGAATTATTTTAACCTCTAGTCTGTAATCACCACCCCTCATCACTTCTCAATTTATCCTCTAATCACCCCTCATCATTCCAAATCATCTAACTTCCCGAACGGTCACCCATCCTCCCACTCCCCCAGCCTGAGCACGCTTAACTTCCGGGTTCTATTCTCTCTCGCTCCAAGTCTGCACTTCTTGTTTTCCTGACAATAGTAAGATGTCAATCCTATTAACCTTCAGGAATTTTGCTTGAGCATGAAGTGACACATTTCACTGTTTTATTTTGAAACTATTGTTTTGAAAAACAATAATTATTTAGTAACACTAATATTTCTTGAATAATTAGTTTGACCATTGTTTGACCACAGTTTGACCACAGTTTAACCAGATTTGACCAAAATTGAAATAACTAAAATAATTATTTAGTAACACTAATATTCTAGAATAATTAGTTTGACCATTGTTTGACCACAGTTTGCCCACTGTTTGAATATTTTTCAATTTTTTTCCACTCTAGATCTTAAAAGCCCCGTAACTTTTTTCTATTAGGTTTTTGAGGATTTTGAAAATGTTTAACGGGGTTCCCCCCATTAAATTTGGATGTAACTTTTTGAGTAGATGATTTTTCATATAAAAAACTTTTTCATCCGAGTTAGTATGCAAAAGTTATGCCCATTTTTACAATTTTTAGAGAGATTTTGCAAATAAAGTCAAAATTCACATTTGCAAATTTTCCCAACAACTAGACCACATATCACATGCGAAACTTATTTTCTTTTATTTTTTTGACATTTCCATTATTTTCTTTTATTTTTTTAAAACTGAAAAGGCGATCCACAGGGGGGGTAGAGTTTGAAAATGGGACCTTTAGTACCGGTTCGTGGCACGAACCGGGACTAAAGGTCTCAACCCCATTAGTGCCGGTTCGTGCCTCAAACTGGGACTGGTGCCGGCGGACGCAGGCCGAACCCGGCTTCCTGGGGGCGCCTGGGGCGCCGGCACAAGCGAAAAGGGTGCGTGGGTCCGCCCTGTCGGCGAGGCGAGCGCCTCTTCCCACCGTTTCTTCCCTCGTTTTCCCCACTTCCCTCCCATACTCTTCCTTCCTCCCGCCAATCTCCCTCCCGCTCGCCTCCCTCCCAGCCGGCCGCCATGCCACCGAAGAAGTACGTCGCCCCCGCGCGGGAGGCTGTCACCGCCGACCGGCGGAATAGGGCCATCGCCAAGAAGGCCCGCGACAACGCGACGTGCGCGGCTGCGGCTGCCTCGGCGGACCAAACCGAGGCCGAGGCGACTCGCGCGGGGATGATGAATCCACCCGGAAGCCATGCCCAGTACGCGTGTAACACCCTCGATACGACTATATCTCCCACGTGTCGAGGCACGACTTAGAGGCATAATCGCATTGAAGGCATATGTCGCAAGTCAGGTAATCATCACAAACATCCCATGTAATATAAATAATGAAAAGGGATAACATAGTTGGCTTACACTCGCCACGTCAATCAAGTACATAAATAACATACATCATCCAAACACTCATGGCCCGACTACGGCGCCAAAATAGAAGAAAACCCAACATGCGACACGGTCCCAATCACCCCCAACTGGGCACCACTTCATGCCGAAGGAGATCACACAAGCCCTGAGCATATCTTCAAGAATCTGGTTGACACGCTCGACTTGACCGCTTGTTTGTGGATGGAAAGCAGTGCTGAAGCGGATGTTGGTGCCCATGGCCTTCTAAAAAGAATCCCAAAACTTGGAGGTAAAGATGCTGCCACGGTCTGAAGATATCACTTGAGGGATACCATGCAGAGAGACAATTCGAGAGGTATAGAGTTCCGCCAATTGAGCTGCAGTGATCGACTCTTTGATAGGCAGAAAGTGAGCCACTTTGGTGAGTTTATCGATGACAACGAATATAGCATCATTGCCACGCTTGGACTTTGGAAACCCAGTCACAAAGTCCATTTCAATGTGGTCAAACTTCCATTCTGGAATGGCAAGAGGTTGGAGGAGACCAGCTGGCCTTTGGTGTTCTACCTTCACTCTTCTGCAGACATCACATTCATTCACGAATTGAGCGATCTCACGCTTCATTCGGGTCCACCAATAAGCTTGCTTAAGGTCCTGATACATCTTCGTACTCCCAGGGTGGATGGAGAGGAGAGAATTGTGAGCCTCGTTCATGATCACTTTACGGAGGTCACCTTTGGGTACAACAATTCGATCCTCGAAGAAGAGAGTATCCTTGTCATCAAGGCGGTAGCACTTGTACTTGGGTTGACTCTTGGCAATCCCAATCTTCACCTTTTTCACCATAGCATCAAGAAGCTGGGCTTGGCGAATCTAGTCTTCTAAGGTAGGAGAGACTTGAAGGTTGGCGAGGAAACCTTGAGGAACAACTTGCAAATTCAGTTTGCGAATCGGAGCTATGGATGCAAAACTATGAGGCGTCGAACATGAGCACATGGACTGAAATTCTGAGGACTTAGACGAAATTCACCTAGGGTTTACTGTTCATCCCGAATCAGATCTGGCTCCGACGACTCACTGTAGCGGTGCGGCCTTTGAGGATCGCCGGACAGAGATGGGGATCGCCGGAGCTTGGCTGGCCGGATTCGAAGCTTGGGGAGGAGGGGCCGGCCGGTCGGCAAGGTTGCCGCGGTGGTGCGGCTTGACCCCGGCGGCAGGACGGCGGCCGGAGTCAAGGCACGGGTCGGCGGGGCGGCGAAACGGCGAGGTCGCCGGCGAGGGTGCTACAAGTTGGTATCAGAGCCAGGTTCATGCATTTCCTGTCATATCTTGCATATGCATCCCGCATCGCATCCCACATAGCATATCATCATTGCATCTTATTGTTTGAGCTTGCACGTGGTTGATTGTATCCTTGTTGCTTGTTTGTCTTGTTTGGGTAGAGCCGGGAGACGAGTTCGCTAATGAGGAGCCCGTTGAGTTTGCTTTTGAGGATCCAGTCAACTCTGACAGCTTTGCAGGCAAGATGATCATACCCTCGAAATCACTACTATTTTTGCTATGCTAGTTTGCTCGCTCTTTTGCTATGCCAATGCTACGATGCCTACCTTTTGCTTGTCAGCCTCCCAATTGCCATGTCAAACCTCTAACCCACCATGTCCTAGCAAACCGTTGATTGGCTATGTTACCGTTTTGCTCAGCCCCTCCTATAGCGTTGCTAGTTGCAGGTGAAGATTGGAGGCGATCCTTGTTGGGACATTTATTTACTTGTTGGGATATCATCATATTATCTTGTTATCTTAATGCACCTATATACTTGGTAAAGGGTGGAAGGCTCAGCCTCTCGCCTAGTGTTTTGTTCCACTCTTGCCGCCCTAGTTTCTGTCATATGAGTGTTATGTTCCCGGATTTTGCGTTCCTTACGCGGTTGGGTTATAGTGGGAACCCCTTGACAGTCCACCTTGAATAAAACTCCTCCAGCAATGCCCAACCTTGGTTTTACCATTTGCCACCTAGCCCTTTTTTTCCCTTGGGTTTCGCGGACTCAAGGGTCATCTTATTTTAAACCCCCGCGGGCCAGTGCTCCTCTGAGAGTTGGTCCAACCTAGAGCACCGTGCGGGGCCGTCCCTTGGCAACTTGGGTTACGTTGGCTCCCGTACGCTTAGCTTATCCGGTGTGCCCTGAGAACGAGATATGTGCAGCTCCTATCGGGATTTGTCGGCACAGCGGTTGGTGTTGCTGGACTTGTTTTACCATTGTCGGAGTTGTCTTGAAGAACCGAGATACCGAGTCTGATCGGAACGTCTTGGGAGGAGGTCTATTCCTTCGTTGACCGTGAGAGCTTGTCATGGGCTAAGTTGGGACTCCCCTGCAGGGATCGAACTTCCAAAAGCCGTGCCCGCGGTTATGGGCAGATGGGAATTTGTTAATGTCCGGTTGTAGATAACTTGAACCTTAATTTAATTAAAATGAATCAACTGAGTGTGTTACCGTGATGGCCTCTTCTCGGCGGAGTCCAGGAAGTGGACACGGTGTTGGAGTAATGTTTGCGCAGGTTGCTCTCTCTAGATTCTCGCTCGCGCTTCGCCTTCTCTTCTCGCTCTCTTTTGCGAATAAGTTAGCCACCATACTGCTAATCGCTTGCTGCAGCTCCACTCATATTTTACCTTGCCTTACCTATAAGCTCAAATAGTCTTGATCGCGAGGGTGCGAGATTGCTGAGTCCCTGTGGCTCACAGTTTACTATTACACTAGATGCAGGTCTAGGTGATTCCGCTCCAGGTGACGCGTACGAGCTCAAGTGGGAGTTCGACGAGAACTCTCAGCGTTACTATGTTTCCTTTCCTGATGATCAGTAGTGGTGCCCAGTTGGGGGTGATTGGGACCGTGTCGCATGTTGGGTTTTCTTCTATTTTGGCGCCGTAGTCGGGCCATGAGTGTTTGGATAATGTATGTTATTTATGTACTTGATTGACGTGGCGAGTGTAAGCCAACTATGTTATCCATTTTCATTATTTATATTACATGGGATGTTTGTGATGATTACCTGACTTGCGACATATGCCTTCAATGCGATTATGCCCCTAAGTCGTGCCTCGACACATGGGAGATATAGTCGCATCGAGGGTGTTACAACGCGCCCTGGGGCCAGCAAGGCGTTGGCTCTCCGCAGCCATGGGGATCGCCCTCGCCGGGGTACACCGACGGGGATGCGCACGGTGGGTTCAACCCAAACGTCACCTTCCCCCATGGATACCCGGCCCAGCGCACACCCTCTCGCGCCTTCGCCGGCGTGCAGTACCCTCCATACAACTACTCGCCGCCCGCCTATGCTTCCTCCCCGACGCCTCCGCTACGCCGTGGCCCGCTGCCCTTCTCCCACCTCGACGACACCGACGAGACCGAGGCCGACATGGACGACATCATCACGGCTGGTTCGGCCGCGACCGCCGCGTCTCCCGGGTTCGTCACCCAGGATGAGGTGGTGGATCTCAGCGGCGACATGGACGGCTAGCTCGGCTACGTCTACGATGAGGAAGAGCAGGAGGAGCAGGAGGAGGAGGACGAGGAGGAGGAGGAGCCGACGCCTGCGACGGCGAAGGGGGGCAAGAAGAAGAAGCGGGCGGCCAGGACAGGCGAGCCGCGCATTAAGTGGGCGTCCAAGGAGGAGGAATGCCTCGCCGAAGCATGGAAAGTCGTCTGCCTCGACCCGACGACCGGCACAAACCTGAGCATCGACACGTATTGGGACCGCATCATGGCCGAGTTCGACGAGCGCAAGCTCGTCGACCCCTACTTCAAAGGATTCTACATGCAACGCGGCTCCAAGGCGATGACGAACCATTGGGGGCGTATCCAGGGGGCGTGCAACAAATGGCATGGGGTCATCGAGGAGGTCGCGGCATGCCTGGAGAGCGGCGCCAGCGTCGAGGATCAGGTATGCCACGCCGGCCTCCCACCTCTCTTCGCTGTGTAGGCGCGCCAACTGTTTGTTCCTCCGCGCAGTTGCTGCGCATGTTCGCCCTATACCGGCAGAGCAACATCGACGTCGAATTCAAGTACCTCCACGTCTACAAGCGCATTGACAAGTGCGAGAAGTGGACGGAAGTCCGGCGCACCCTCGACAAGGCCAAGGAGACCTACAAACTGGACGCGCCGACTCCTAGCGCATCGGAAGGGCGGCCGGACGGCAACAAAGTTGCCAAGAAGGGGAAATACGCTGATACGGCCACCGCTCGAGTGCAGGAGTCCATCGAGCACTGACTCGCCGATGCGCAGGCCCGGGCCGTCCTTCGTGAAGAGAAGACCGAGGCGTGCTGGTCAGCGTTGATGTCGAGCAGCGCCGTCAAGCTCGACCTGCTCCGTACGAACGTCGCCGCGAAGAAGAGAAACACCGACCTGGCTTTCCTGCTGGGCGGGGCGGACATGCTCCTGAGCACCGACGAGGCGGTCAAGGCGTGGTACTTGGCGGAGCGCGGCCTCATCCTGAACCAGCTTCCCTCGACAAGGCCGCCGACGCCGACGCACACGCCGACGCCGACGCCAAGCCCGCGTGACGACGCCCAGCACCACCGAAGCCGCGCCGACACCGCCCAGCGCGGAGGCTGCTCCGACACCGCCAAGCCCGCGCATGCCAACTCTGCTGACGCCTGGGGCAGAGCCCGCCGAGTGATGCGCACGCGAACTTCTGCCGCTCTATTTTTTATACGCCGAACTGTGGCTTGCGATCGTCCGACTTGTGGCGGCTTTTGTGAGCGGGAACGACCAAGTTCGAATTTTTCGTGTCTTGGGGGCGGCGCTTGGGGGCGGGACTGGGAGCTAGGTCGCCCCCAGGGGCCGAACTAGCGCCGGTTCGCCCCCAGACCGCCCTTTTTTAGCGCCCTGAGGGGCCGAACTGCTAGAGATGTTGGAGATGCGGGCTTGAGCCGATGTGTTCTCATTTTTTTTCCTTTTCCGGTTTATTCTTTTTCCCGATAAATTAAATGCTCTTCAAAATATTGATCTTGTAAACTCTAACTCAAAATACAACATTTTATATATTGAAATATCCTGAGAAAAATGTGCATAAATTTTAAATATACATACATACATACATACGTGAAAAATCCTTTGGGCAGCTTAATATTTTAGCTCGCATTCGCCGAGTCAGCCACAAACGATATGCACGGTTTTTTCGCTCATCTGCCCCTCATATTCCTTCTGTGTCTTTGACCATAGAACTCTTATCCTGATTGGACATATGATTCTAGATATATACATGTATAATTTTTTCCCTTTTCCGGTTTAATCTTTTTTTGATAAATTAAAATGCTCTTCAAAATATTTATCTTTTAAACTCTAACTCAAAATATAACATTTTATATATTGAAATATCCCGAGAAAAATGTGCATGAATTTTAAATATACATACGTACATACGTGAATTTTTTTTTTCAGCAGCCTAATTTTTAGGTCGCATTCGTCTGAGTCAGGTACAAATGATATGCACGGTTTTTTCGCTCATCTGCCCCCGATATTCCATCTGAGTCTGTTGAGCATAGTACTCCTATCCTGGTTGGACATATGACTCTACATATATACATGTATAGAAATATCAAAAGCAACAAACTTCTGCAGAAAATAGGCTCACCTCAGCAAAGTCGTCACCGCCTTCAGTGGCGGCCCTCACGAGCAGACACATCGATCAAGACGCCATGCAACTCCTCCCTTCATTGCGTGGTGCCGTCAACCCGCGTGCCGAGGACGTCACCGAGCCACTCCAGTACCTCACCACATCGACGAATCAACCTTCTCCGCAACAAGGCAGGCAGTCAACGGCTCCCATGTCCTCCGCAGCCATGTTTGACGTGAACGCGGTCGTGCCTGCCGAGCGGTACTTTGGCCTCAACTCAGATGTGGCAGCGTAGTCTCCTATTTCTGGCCAGGTACGTTAGTACCACTATATTGATCGCATCAGCTGCTGCTTCCATCAATCGATCAATCAATGGTATAAAGGACCTTGGATGATCATATCGTGTGCACATATTAACATAGGGGAGTTTATACTGTTTATACGTATAAACACTCCATGGACTGACCGGGACAAGAATTACTGCTACCACAACTTTTGATCGTCCTAAACATGCTTGCGACTTGGCATTGATTAGTCTACATGTTTACAACGAGATAGGGTGCTCGCTGGTGTTGGGAACCAGGCTGGCCCCACATGCCTCGCTTTCCTCGAGTGGGAGCTCATAGGAGAAGCAGCTCTCTCCCTGAGAGACCGACACGGTCAGCCATGTTAAATCGGTCCCTCGGCTTATCTTCTCTGACTCAAAGCTCAAGCTGATGTACGTGCCTTTGCCTGCTGACCAACTGACCGTCCACCGCAAAGGATGCAATTTCCTCTTCGAATAAACCTCGTAATCGTAAAAAAGTGGGTTTTTTAGTGCTGGGCCTAGCAAAAGAGAAATCGCCGTATACTAGGCCCTCCAACTTCTTAAGAGGTTTATCTAAAAGATTCGCGATATAACTAGGAAGACCTTTCAAATACCACACATGAGTCACGGGACATGCGAGTTTGATGTATCCCATTTGATATCTTCGTATCCGAGAATCCACAAATTCTACCCCGCGTTTTTGGCAAAATCTTTCGTCTTCGTTTTCAGCTCCGCTCGCTCGAGAATTGCCACAAGCGCAAATCCCGCTTTGCAGTTACGGATGTCGCCAGAGCTAGGTAGCTGCTTTCTACTAGATCGTACAGTATTTGACACATACTCCTTTTGTAAAGAATTTAAACGCTCTTATATTTCTTTATAGAAAGAATACTATTTGTCAGGTTCAATATATTTTAAGTGACCTACATCTTTCAAGGAAAGTAAAACAGATCGAGGCTCAAGTTGTTAAGATGGAACTCAGAGTAGGCCTTGATCTCTGCCTCTCCTTTCTAACTGGCATGCATGTCGAGGACATCGCCGACCCACTCCAGCACCTCACCACATCAACGAATCGACCTTCGCCACAACAAGGCAGACATTCAACGGCTCCCACGTCCTCCGCAGCCATGCTTGACGTGGACGCGGTTGTGCCTGCCGAGCGGTACTCTCCCTCAACTCGGATGTGGCTGCGTAGTCTCTTGTTTCTAGCCAGGTACTCCCTCCGGCTAAAAATATTTGTTATCAAAATGGATAATAAGGATGTATCTAGAACTAAAATACATCTAGATACATGCTCTTTTATTTACTTTGATGACAAATATTTCCAGACAGAGGGAGTACGTTAATACCACTATATTGATCGCATCGGCCGCTGCTTCCATCCATCAATCAATGGTATAAAGGACCTTGGATGATCACATCGTGTGCACATATTAGCATAGGGGAGTTTATATACGTATACACACTCCATGGAGAGATCAGGACAAGAATTATTGCTTGATCGTCCTAAACATTATTGTGATTTGGCATTGATGAGTCTACAAGTTTACAACGAGATGGGGAGCTCGCAGGTGTTGGGAAACAGACTGGCTCCGCATGCCCCGCTTCCCTCGAGTGGGAGCTCATAGGAGGAGCGGCTCTCTCGCTGGAAGACCGGCATGGTCATCCCCTTTGAATCGGTCCCTCGACATATGTTCTCTGACTCAAAGCTCAGGATGATGTATGCGCCATTGCCTGCGGACCAACTGACCATCAACCACAACAACACCTGCACTTATGGATGTCCGGAAAGCTAGGTAGCTGCTTTCTACTGGGTCATACAGTATTTGATATGTACTCCCTTGGTAAAGAATTTAAACGCTCTTATATTTCTTTATAGATATAATACTATTTTTCAAGTTGACTATATTTTTAGGTGGCCTACATTTTTCAAGGAAAGTAAAAACGGATCGATACTCCAATTATTATGATGGCACTCAGAGTAGGCCTTGACCTCTGCCTTTCTTTTCTAACTGGCATCTGCTCCATATGATGATGGAAACCACAAGGGTGTGTACATAATAAAACTTGCCAAAGGGCGGAAGGAAACTTGCAAAACGGCGAAAGGATGAATGTGTTGATGACATTGACGAGACAGAGCAATCGTGATAAGTGGCAAACACATAATTTTGCTATCCCGTTGCAACGCACGGGCTCTTTTGCTAGTTTAAAAAGAAAAATTGGGCATGTCATTATTCGAACAGAGGACCATCGCCATGAGGCAAAAATGTGCTAGCCGCGGTCACACCCTAAAATCATGGGAAAAATCGCGACCGAAAATCATGAGAAAAAGGTGAGAGAGGAGAATCAAACACATGACCTGTCATTTCAGATTTACCTAAGTTAACCAAGTGAGCTAGCAAATGATCGTGATTAGACCAGCTGACTATCTAAATAGTACTAAAGGCTGCTTGCATGCCCTTTTTTTTATCAAATTGCTGGGCCTATTTAAGCATCAAATAATCGTTGCTAGGCTTTTATGGGCAGCGAGCCACATGAGAAAGACATAATCTCCAGTCCAATATCCTGCAAAGCATCTATATTTTATGTGAAATAATCCCACCATGCTCCTTTAAGATGATTCCCACCTGTTTAGGTTAGCAATTTGGCCGTAATCTCTACCTAATAATAAAGCATGGAATGCTTCTATCCGTTCGTCACATCGGTTTTATAGAAAAACCCCTGTAGTTTTTGATAATTAAACCTGCAGTACTGTTTTAAGTTACGTAGAGAAAACATTTTACGTTTTGCAAAGAGCCCCCTGCTGTTTCCTAGATTCAACCCACAGTCCATATCATATGTTTCTAAGAAATACTCATATCTTTTAAACCGTAGCACTAATTTTAATGTGTTATGTATGAAATTTGATTAAAAAACATGTAGAATCTAAATATTATGTTATTTTACATGTTACTAAAATTTAAAATATTGTTTGGATGCAACCTTAATAAATAGTGCATGATCTGTCTTTATTTCGTGTCGGTGCAGATCCAGATAGAAAATGAACAACTCAGCAAAACTAGATTGGAGACGAAAGAAACCATCTATAACCACACATGCACATGACGGCAAAACCTTTCAGGGGTCAAAGAAAGCAAATTTTCGATCTTAAGCCGAGAGAGAGAGATGCATTAAGATTGACACATTCAAACGAGTTGCGATTATGTGGGCATTGATGACATGTTCAAACAAAGAACGTGGACCTACCGAGGTCTCGAGTCATGATTATTGGATTAGGGGCGTGCGTTATTTTTTTCTCCCGTTGCATCGCACATGCTCTTTTGCTAGTATTAACAAGACACCAAAAAAGGGGAGGTGACAATGGAGGAGAGGGTGATTAAACTTTTCGAGTAGATGATTTTTCATATAAAAAACTTTTTCATCCGAGTTAGTATGCAAAAGTTATGCCCATTTTTACAAATTTCAGAGAGATTTTGCAAATAAAGTCAAAATTCACATTTGCAAATTTTCCCAACAACTAGACCACATATCAGATGAGAAACTTATTTTCTTTTATTTTTTTGACATTTCCATTATTTTCTTTTATTTTTTTTTTAAA
>NC_041384.1:736007007-736009291 GCF_002162155.2 Triticum dicoccoides | reverse complement strand
GGTTCTAGACTGAACCGGGACTAATGGGCTGAGCCGGCCTGGACCATAGCCCTGTTTTCTACTAGTGTACAAAATGACGAATCAATCTGCGGATGCAAAAAAGATAGTAAAGAATGATTGTTTGCCAACAGTAGTAAACTTGAATGCTATGTTCAACTACAACTATACAGATACAATAGCTATTGCCTTCTATGCTATGCTTTCCTGAATTAGTTGAAATATGAGCATACAACAGCTATTGCCTGCTAGGTACTACAACTGGGACTATACAAACTTAATAACGTAGAACAAAGTATTATTTGATCTTCGTCCCTTTTGTTATCATGCAGTCATATCACAGATTTCAACATGCATGTTTTACTTAGATAAATGCATGGTCATGCATATGACAGACACAAAACGATGTACATAATCCAAAACCAATAACTGATGATGTTCGTAAAGTGGCATTCACTAGAGCATGTGCCCCCTAAACGAATTTCCAGGAAAGGAAAAAATAATAATTATCAGTCATACACATGTATTAGAATAGCTTATAGCGACGGAAAAGAGATGCCATAGAGGAACATTTTGCCACAAAAAATAGTATAAGGGCACCGCCTAAGTAAACTAGGTGAGAAAATGATATATCTGAGTAGGAGAAAGTGATAAGAAGGCTCAAACTACTAATTCACCACGAGCACGCACACACACCGATTCGGGTAAAAAAACTCATCAGGCGCCACACGTCTAGGCAATCATATATATGAGTAATATTTGCATGACTGCTAAGTGCCAACGTGCAATGGCATTTTTTTGGGTACCCTGTGACGTGTTTCTTACTTCGGCAAGCTCTATACAAATATATTGCATATAGATCCAGAGCAGTCCGGTTCACTGAATGCATAGAGGAGTTCCAACTCTATTGCATGTAATATCAATTATTGCATTTCCTGTCAATCTACATAGGTTTCAGAATAAGATGGTCTACAAATCTACATAGTTCATCAGATGACAAGATGTCTTGAAGAGAAAATAGTACCGATATGCACTGACTCTGGCCATACTTTGAGGAAAACTAATATGATATTAAACAATATATATTGAGTCTAGCACGCAAATGCGCGGGTACCTCCACTAGTTTTCATGCAAATAACAAGAATAACAGCAGCCAACTTAAGAGATCCAACTACAACCTAGGATTCCCACTTGTTTGCTATGAAAAAAAGATAGTCATATTTGCTGAACCTGTACACACACCATATTTATGTCATTCAGATAAGCTATAATGATATGGATGAATCTACACTCCATTCATAACACAAGAAAGATGTTTGACATATCTTAAAGATATTTATGTTGCTCCAGAAAAAGCAAGCTACTTGATGAAGCAATTAAGCCATGAAATTCTAAAGAAAGACTTACTTTTAGTCTGTGGTGTTCCACTAACAACCCAGGTGTTTGAAGTGATGCATTCTTGCACTGGGGGAAATCAAGAATCACCAATGTTAGAAGAAATGTGTAAGTGGATCCTCAGTTCTGTAGAAGTAATGGTTTAACATGTAAATATTTCACCTTCTGAATTCAAAACTGGATAACTACGTCATCCTTGACAATGTTGAAATCTTCGATACCAAGAACGGTGTTCACTCCTACCCTTTTCAAGGTCCTTTGAAGCCTTTTGTCACTAGTGGCCATGGTCTTGTGAACGGCCTTCTTCTTCATGTCACCAGTGGAAAGCTAAGTACAATAACAAGATGAGAAATGTTTCATGTATTTGTAATATTATAAGCTGACATACGCCCACTAAATGGCATTCCATAACAGATCAATCTTGAAATGTGACACCAGTATGTTTAGATGGTAATCAATATTCTCAGCGGACCCGCTTCAAATTGGGCATTTCTACAGAGGATACCGGCAATTATTCACATGGCACAAATTATTCATTATGAGGAAATATTTTAGGTCTGAAACGAAGGATTCACACAGGTAAAGTACATATAGAATAGTCAACATGCTGAAAGAAGGAAAAACTGCTGCCCATAGCAGAACTTATGAATCAAAGAAGAGCTAGTTTTTTTAAGATAAAATTGCTGGGCCTATGTGGTGCCTGGGTCCATCACCAGGGGTTAAAATCTGTATAATACAGGCAGAGAGGGGAGGAGGGAGACCATATGAGGGAGGAATATCTTACCCATGTCGTTGTCGCCATGTTCCTAGTGGCTAGTTCGCTGGATGCAGAGGGAGCAGAGGCCGCGTACCTCGCTTCAGACCACCGGGACCAAAGGGCCCTTGTACCCCC
>NC_041384.1:736000264-736006780 GCF_002162155.2 Triticum dicoccoides | reverse complement strand
GCTGCCATGGAAAGGAGGGAAGAGGGAGTTGGGCATGGGTTGGGGCAGTGGCGCCATGGAGGGAGCGGGCGAGGTGGCCTCACTCGGTGACCGGTGGAAGTAGGGTCACACGCTCGCGGCTGGGGTGGCTGGTGGTGGAAGGAGGGACGGCCCCTCCGATGGCCCTCGGCGGCGGCGGCGGCGTGAATCGGAACCCTAGGCGGCAGCGTGAATCGGAACCCTAGGCGGCAGCATGCAAGAGAGAGAGAGAGGGGTGGATCGAGACGAGGGGGAAAGGGGATTGAGTGAGGCACCTTATGCAGTGTTAGGTTTCGAGACAATTCATGGGCCGGGCCGCGCTAAAAGTTTTCGACTGCACACGCAGGCCCATCTACCACCTGCTGTTGGTCGGCAATATTTGCCGACCGATTGCTAGATGGGGATACGATCTTTTCCCGGCTGACCGTTCGATAGCAAAGACTTATGTATTCCCGACCGACTATCTCTCAGTGTACGAAAGTTCTCCCAACCAACTGTCACTTAGAAATTTTTCCAACCAACTGTTGGTCGGCGAAAGTCACTTTTGCCAACACACGTCAGTAGGGAAAAAAGTGTCGTGGTGTAGTGTGCAAACAATGCAAACATACCAGCAATCTGCTTAAACAGGACAGTCTGTAAAGAGTGCAGCAAGATCCATACTTCCCTAGCTCCAAAAATTATGAAAGAAAATTCCCACTGTAGTACATTTATCAGAGCTTAATATTCAAAAGGTTTCAACATTTTATCACATTCTGACTTTTCTAGGGAATTATTGCAACAGCAGTAAACTTTCTGTTTTCAAACAACAACATGTGGACTTCTAAAATAGGCATAGTAAAGGCTATCAATGCCACTTTTATTGAAATAAAAGATTCAATACATTGTTCAAAATAACAGACAGCAAATCTTAACAAACTAAATTTACGCTCCAAGAAAAACACATATCATGTGCTGAATAAAAATATAGCTCCAAGTAAAGTTACCGATGAACGAATACGAAAGAGGGGATGCCTTCCGGGGCATCCCCAAGCTTAGGCTCTTGGCTATCCTTGAATATTACCTTAGGGTGCCTTGGGAATCCCCAACCTTAGGCTCTTGCCACTCCTTATTCCAAAGTCCATCGAATCTTTACCCAAAACTTGAAAACTTCACAACACAAAACTTAACAGAAAACTCGTAAACTCCATTAGTATAAGAAAATAAATCACCACTTAGGTACTGTTGTGAACTCATTATAGATTCATATTGGTGCAATATCTACTGTATTCCAACTTATCTATGGTTCATACCCTCCGATACTACTCATAGATTCATCAAAATAAGCAAACAACACATAGAATACAGAATCTGTCGAAAACAGAATAGTCTGTAGTAATCTGGATCAAACGTATACTTCTGGAACTCATACAATTCTCAAATAACTTGATGGACCTGAGGAATTTATCTATTAATCATCTGCAAAAATAATTAATTAAATATCACTCTCCAATAAAAATGGCAGCAATTCTCGTGAGCGTTAAAGTTTCTGTTTTGTACAGCATGATCGCAAAGACTTTCCCCAAGTCTTCCCAAAGGTTCTACTTGGCACAAACACTAATTAAAAGCATAAAACCACATCTAAACAGAGGCTAAATAAATTATTTATTACTAAACAGGAGCAAAAATCAAGGAACAAAAATAAAGTTGGGTTGCCTCCCAACAAGCGCTATCGTTTAACGCCCCTAGATACGCATGATGATTTCAATGACGCTCACATAAAAGATAAGAATTGAGACATAAAGAGAGCATCATAAAGAATATTACTAGCACATTTAAGCCTAACCCACTTCCAATGCATAGGGATTTTGTGAGCAAACAACTTGTGGGAACAAGAATCAACTTGCATAGGAAGGTAAAACAAGCAAAACTTCAAAAATTTAAGCACATAGAGAGGAAACTTTATATTATTGCAATTCCTACAAGCATATGCTCCTCCCTCATAATAATTTTCAGTAGAATCATGACTGAATTTAACAATATAACCAGCACTTAAAGCATTCTTTTCATGATCTACAAGCATAGAAAATTTACTACTCTCCACATAAGCAAAATTCTTCTCATGAATAATAGTGGGCGCAAACTCAACAAAATAATTATCATGTGATTGAAAATTAAGATCAAGATGACAAGGTTCATTGTTATTATTATTCTTTAAAGCATACGCGTCATCACAATAATCATCATAGATAGGAGGCATGCTTTCATCATAATAAATTTGCTCATCAAAACTTGGGGGACAAAAAATATCATCTTAATCAAACATAGCTTCCCCAAGCTTGTGGCTTTGCATACCATTAGCATCATGGATATTCAAAGAATTCGTACTAACAACATTGCAATCATGCTCATCGTTCAAATATTTAGTGCCAAACATTTTATAGATTTCTTCTTCTAGCACTTGAGCACAATTATCCTTTCCATCATACTCACGAAAGATATTAAAAAGATGAAGCGTATGAGGCAAACTTAATTCCATTTTTTTAATTTTCTTTTATAAACTGAACTAGTGATAAAACAAGAAACTAAAAGACTCGATTACAAGATCTAAAGATATACCTTCAAGCGCTAACCTCCCCGGCAACGGCGCCAAAAAAGAGCTTGATGTCTACTACACAACCTTCTTCTTGTAGACGTTGTTGGGCCTCCAAGTGCAGAGGTTTGTAGGACAGTAGCAAATTTCCCTCAAGTGGATGACCTAAGGTTTATCAACCCATAGGAGGCGTAGGATGAAGATGGTCTCTCTCAAGCAATCCTACAACCAAATAACAAAGATTAGGGCATGCATGTACCTTCTGCACCTCTAACCCTAGAGGGCAGACAACCTTCTTTGCTTCATACGTATTCTCCGGCAATTCGTTGTCCTTTGGAAGCATATTCTTTATCATTACCAGCAACTTTCCAAATCCCTTGTCAGATACACCATTCTCTGCCTTCCATTGCAGCAATTCCAATATGGTGCCCAACTTTTTCTTGTCAGCTTCGCAATTCGGGTACAACAATTTCTTGTGATCCTCTAACATGCACTGCAAGTTCTTCTTCACCCAATCACTTTCGCGGTTTCTCTTTGCATCGGCAATGGCCCGACCTAGATCATCAGTGGGCTCATCTGATGCCTCTTCTTCAGCTTCTTCCCGCATTGCCGGCTCAACTTCTTCCCCCATTGTTGTATCACCGTATTCAGGGAACCCATGGCCAGGATAGCTGTCGTCGTCCTCTTCTTCTTCATTGTCTTTCATCATAACCCCTCTTTCTCTGTGCTTGGTCCAAACATTATAGTGGGGCATGAAACCGGACTCAAACAAGTGGACGTGAATGGTTCTTGACGTAGAGTAATTGTGATTATTCTTACAGCCAGCATGTGGACAAGACATAAAACCATCCACCCGCTTGTTTGCCTCAGCTGCAAGCAGAAAAGTATGCACGCCATTAATAAACTCGGGAGAGCATCGGTCATCGTACGTCCATTGCTGGCTCATCTTCATTACACAACACCGAAAAGAACAAATTAATACAAGTACATACAACACTTAAATGCAACAAACAAATAATTCTCTAGCTAAAGAATTTAAATGCAACAACAAATGCGATCAAGATCGCAACTAAGGTAACAATTGATCCAACAGCATAATGATACCAAGCCTCACTATGAATGGCATATTTTCTAATCTTTCTAATCTTCAAGCGAATTTTCTCCATCTTGATCTTGTGATCATCGACGACATCAGCAACATGCAACTCCAATTCCATCTTCTCCCCTCAATTCTTTTCAATTTTTCTTTCAAATCCTCGTTTTCTCTTTCAACTAAATTTAACCTCTCGACAATAGGGTCAGTTGGAATTTCCGGTTCACATACCTCCTACATACAAATATCTATGTCAACTTGATGGGCATAATTTGTCATAAACACGAAATGCACCAAATAGTTTTAAAAGAGAATATACCACATCCGAATCATAACAAGGACAAGGGCCGACGGGAACTGATATCGAAACCATGGCACTATGTTTAACAAACAACATACGGGTAAGATAATTATACGAGTAACTATATATCCAAATCACACAAACATCAATTTTTATATAAAACATTCATGAACAAGAGGCTCACCGCAAGGTGGTGCCGGCGACGGGACTGTGCGGGCGATCGATGATGGTTACGACGGAGATTTAGAAGGCACTAAGTAAACCACACCTACATATGCAAACTAAGGTTTATTTTTGACCTCAATATTGCATATAAATCAAATACTAGCACATATAATTCCTCCCAAATTACTAAGCTCACAAATTAATCAATATATAAAGCATTGCAAGAGCTAATCTAGCAATGAGAGATGAAAGGACAAAGTTGCTAACCTTTGTGATCATTTGAATGGATGGGGGCCTTCAAATCTTGACAAATTTTGGGAAAAATGTGTGATCAGCTCGAGAGGAAGAGGGGAAGAACAGAGAGGAGAGGGGAAAGGGGAAGAACAGAGCAAGCTCGGGTGGATGAAGCGTTTATGTAGGACGACCTTTAGGACTGGTTCGTGATACGAACCAGTACTAAAGGTGCTGGAGTGGCCCCAGATTGACAACATCCTGCCACCACTCACTTTAGTACCAGTTCGTGGCACGAACCGGTGCTAAAGGATCGCCACCAACCGGTACTAATGAGAGCGGCCGGCTAGCCGTTGGAACCAGCACTAATGCACACATTAGTGTCGGCTCAAAATCAAACCGGCACTAATGTGCTTCACATTTGACCCATTTTCTACTAGTGTATGGCCTCGGGAAACTGAGACCGAAAGGTCGAGCATGAATCATATAGTACATATGATCAACATAGTGATGTTCACCATTGAAAACTATTCCATCTCACGTGATGATCGAACATGGTTTAGTTGATATGGGTCACGTGATCACTTAGAAGATTAGAGATATGTCTATCTAAGTGGGAGTTCTTAAGTAATTTGATTAATTAAACTTTAATTTATCATCAACTTAGTAACTAATAGTATTTTGCATGTCTATGTTGTTGTAGATAGATGCCCCGTGCTGTTGTTCCGTTGAATTTTAATGCGTTCCTAGAGAAAGCTAAGTTGAAAGATGATGGTAGCAACTACACGGACTGGGTCCATAACTTGAGGATTATCCTTATTGCTGCACAGAAGAGTTACGTCCTGGAAGCACCGCTAGGTGAGAAACCCGCTGCAGGAGCAACGCCAGATGTTGTGAACACCTGGGAGAGCAAAGTTGATGACTACTCCATAGTTCAGTGTGCCATGCTTTACGTCTTAGAACTAGGACTTCGACAACGTTTTGAACGTCATGGAGCATATGAGATGTTCCTGGAGTTGACGTTGATATTTCAAGGAAATGCCCGAATTGAGAGATATGAAGTCTCCAATAAGTTCTACAGCTGCAAAATGGAGGAGAATAGTTCTGTCGGTGAACATATACTCAGAATGTCTGGGTACCACAACCACTTGACTCAGCTGGGAGTTAGTCTTCCTAATCATAGTGTCATTGACAGAGTTCTTCAATCACTGCCACCAAGCTACAAGAGCTTTGTGATGAACTATAATATGCAAGGGATGGATAAGACGATTCATGAGCTCTTCACAAAGCTAAAAGCTGCGGAGGTAGAAATCAAGAAAGAGCATCAAGTGTTGATGGTCAACAAGACCACCAGTTTCAAGAAAAAGGGTAAAGGGAAGAAGGGGAACTTCAAGAAGAATAGCAAGCCAGTTGCTACTCAAGTGAAGAAACCCAAGTCTGGACCTAAGCCTGAGACTGAGTGCTTCTACTGCAAAGGGACTGGTCACTGGAAGCGGAACTGCCCCAAGTATTTGGCGGAGAAGAAGGATCGCAAAGTGAAAGGTATATTTGATATACATGTTATTGATGTGTACCTTACTAATGCTCGCAGTAGTTCCTTGGTATTTTGATACTGGTTCAGTTGCTAACATTTGCAACTCGAAACAGGGGCTATGGATTAAGCGAAGATTGGCTAAGGACGCGGTGACGATGCGGTGGGAAATGGTTCCAATGTCGATGTGATCACCATCGGCATGCTACCTATACATTTACCATCGGGATTAGTTTTAGACCTAAATAATTGTTATTTGGTGCCAGCATTGAGCATGAACATTATATCTGGATCTTGTTTGATGCGAGACGGTTATTCATCTACTACCCCTATAAAAGGAAGATAGGGCGGAGAACCAAAAAATCAGATTCATCCATCAACAAGATCTGATGGCCCTTAATTCTCCAATGTTTAACGCAAGCAAAACACGCATTAAGCCAAATCCATCGATCGCTAATCTGACCCTCCGTTAAAAAAAACGCTCCCACACACGACCGCACGACCTCTCCCCTCCTCCACGCACGACCCCTCTCGCCTCCTCCTCCCCGCACGTCTCTTGCCACCTCCTCGACCTCTCTCGCCCCATCCTCCTCCTCCCGTGTCGTTCG
>NC_041384.1:735986424-735999916 GCF_002162155.2 Triticum dicoccoides | reverse complement strand
GGGAGCCTCCCCGCCGGCCTTTTGCGCCTCTCGCGGCTGCGCCCTTCGTCGCCGGTGGCCGCGCATGTCGCCTCGGGAACCGCCCCGCCGGGCCTTGCCGCCTCCCGCAGGCGCGCCCGTCGCCCCGCCCCGCCGGCCCTTCACTGCCTCTCATCACCGTGGGTCGCCGCCGCCGGAGCCGTCCTCTTCTGCTTCCCGGCGGCCTAATGCAAGTAAGTTTCTTTTACACTTTGAACCAAAGGAATTGAGCAACTAGGCGGTAACAGATGCGCAATATATCCTAAATATATTTGGACAGACTGATTACTTAGATTACTTTCATCAGCGAAATCATGTGAATGCTACTGTTGGCATAAACCTGTCTATACAGCCTATAGGTGCATGTATGAATTTCCCGGAGAGCCGCCATGGGCGCTCTGGTTGACACCACCTTCTTCACATCTTCTCTAGCGAGGAAAACGTTGCACATACGGCTTGAGGAATGAGGACCCTCCCTCTCCTTCAGAGGAATGTTTAATTGCAAGTAGTAAATCTTTCTTCCCGTCCATATCTTGACAGATTTGGCCACCAAATTATCCATCTCGAATACCTAAAACTGCAAGCATCAGACCAAGCTAAGCATCATATTCAAAGAATATGCAACTTTCCTACATGATTCAGTTTCTTTAATTTCCTATTGCTGAACTGTATAGAGGTTTTTGTTCATGCATTTGGGTTCTATAGTGATTTGGGTTCTGCTCAGGGGATTTTATTCATGCATGATTCACTGTACAATAGGATTTGTTGAGAATTCATAAACAATAAAAGTTTTCTGCTTGGATCACAATTACTCAAATATCAGCCTTTTATGTTTAATTATTTTAACTGATCAACAACCTATACGTAGTACTTTCTGGAGCAGCCTCCCCTTATACAATTATGACCTTCTATTCATAGATGATAGACTATGTTCCAGAGCAGCCGGTATGAGCTTCATGTATTATGCTGATTCATAAGAGGTTCACTTGGTGCAGATGATGAGGTCCTTGGAATGCTTCCTGTAGCACGGGAATTTCTACGCCATGGAGTTAATATATAATCTGAAATATAATATAAGAAGAAGGAAATGCATTTTGTTAAGTTTCCTCCACATTGTAGTAAGGGTTAGTCCATCCACCCTCTCTTCTCACCACGAACACCCTGGATTGGATCCATGTGGCAGCTGGTGATTCCAGGCTCCTGTGTGTGTATTTGGTGATATCTTGTTACAGTATAGGAGGAAAAAATAGTTTCAGGAGAATTGGGTTCCAGACTTTCAGTAGTAACAAAGTGCAATTCAGTGGAACCATGGAAGGTCCTGTAGCTTGGATGTGCAAGGAGGCTGAAGGTTACAATCCTTTTAATTTGTTGATAATTTATTTGAAATAGATTGTAATTTATATGGCCGGAGTAGATTCGAATTTGCATGGTGTGGATCCCAAAAATTGGTTCCTTATACTGAACATTCCTTTGTCATGGAATTTCTGTACAACTACTGAAATTACCTTGTGCTAAAGAAGAGCTCAGGGAGCAGGACAAGGAGAAAAGAGCTAGAAGGGAAAAGACATATGTGAGATTCAATAAAATAATGATTTCTAACCGGTAGTATTGTTACTTCATGATGGTTTGTTTTGATATTTTCGTTCTACATGTGATGTTGTTCCTGTCTTGTGCTACTGCCAGCCTCAACGCCAGCCCTTCTACGCCTACTTCAGAGGCCCAGTCACCAACAGCCAAAATATTACTCCCTCCGTCTGGAAATACTTGTCATCAAAATGAATAAAAAGGGATGTATCTAGATGTATTTTAGTTCTAGATACATCCCTTTTTGTCCATTTTGATGACAAGTATTTTTGGACGGAGGGAGTATCTTATTTGATCCGTGTGAAATTGAGAGGGTGATAGGCCAGACCTTCAGAGAGTTGCAAACACATGTGCTACTTCTACGCAATTACATGTGTATGCTTCACTGTTGTGTATTCTAAGAACGGTAGGTAATGCCCTTCCATTCAATGGAAAATTGGATCTGGGGCAGTTGCCCGGTTGGTTTGCAAATAATCCTTTTGCAACATGCCACGGCAGCCAACTAGCTTAAACTTTTGCTTGTTGAAGGCAGAATTTGAGCCTGCCCATATTTATGGATAATACATATGCATCCTTAATGGGGTACACGTGCATGTGCGCGTGCGTGATTACTATTAAATTTAATGATGGCCGCATCTGATAGAACAACCAAACTCTTAGTTAATTGCTTAGCATATTGGCCCTAACTATATTTGCACCCATTTGGAACACATTAGTCCATTGCAACATAGCATCTGAAGGATTTCATGTTTCCCAGATATTTTATATTGTTCCCAAATCCATTCGTGATAGACAAGACATTACTGTACATTGTGTTTGGGCATAAATGTATCTTTGCTTTAGTCATTTGCTTGCGCCCAAGGATCTAGCACCGTCTATCCCCCACACTGATGTATAGTTCTCTCTGATCTCACCCAACATAAACGGACAAACAACACAATTACCACCAGCGCTACGCAGGTCAATTTGAATATGGATAACTAGACAAACTTCAATTCAGTGGCCTTTTGATGATCTATGTTGCAAATGGTCAATACTAATGCTTTATCTTATTTTACCTTATCTCTGCTTAACTTGATTGCATCATCCTGAAAATATTAGTTTGTACATATTTTTTCTCGAATTGTCTCTTTGATAATAAAATGGATGAAAATATGCTTGGAGAGACATGAGAGGGGAGGGTGGGGGTGGAGAATGAAAATTTAAAGTATTTAAGGCATGGTGTTTTCGATACAAATGACCATCAAGATGAACGACTCAAATTCTTTAAGGTTACACGTGCATTGCACATGCGTGATTACTAGTTTAAATAAAAGAATAATGGCTGTTCTAATTATATGAGTAATATCTTTCATGGTCATGCACCCTTGATGAGTGGTCTATTTTTACTAAATCTTGATAGTAGTGATACACATGTTCATAGTATTGAAGCCAAAAGATGCAGAGTTGATAATGATAGTGCAACTTATTTGTGGCACTGCCATTTAGTTCATATTCCAACTCCATTCTGATGAACTTCTAGAATCACTTGATTATGAATCACTTGGTACTTGCGAACCATGTATCATGTGCAAGATGACTAAAACTCCGTTCTCCGAAACAATGGAGCGATCAATAGAGTTATTGGAAATCATACATATTGATGTATGTGGTCCAAATAATATTGAAGCTCACGGCGGATATCGTTATTTTCTCACCTTTACAGATGATTTCAGTAGATATGGGTATATCTACTTAATGAAACATAAGTCTGAAACATTTGAAAAGTTCAAATAATTTCAGAGTGAAGTGGAAAATCATCGTAACAAGAAAAATCAAATTTCTACGATCTGATCATGGAGGTGAATATTTGCGTTATGAGTTTGGACTTCATTTGAAACAACGCGGAATAGTTTTGCAACTCACGCCACCTGGAACACCACAACGTAATGGTGTGTCCGAACGTCGTAACCGCACTTTATTAGATATGGTGCGATCTATGATGTCTCTCACTGATTTACCGCTATTATTTTGGGGTAATGCTTTAGAGACGGCTGCATTCACATTAAATAGGGCACCATCCAAATCTGTTGAGACGACACCTTATGAACTATGGTTTTGCAAGAAACCCAAGTTGTCATTTCTTAAAGTTTGGGGCTGCGATGCTTATGTGAAAAAGCATCAGCCTGATAAGCTCGAACCCAAATCAGAGAAACGTGTCTTCATAGGATACCCAAAGGAGACTGTTGGGTATACCTTCTATCACAGATCGAAGGCAAGATATTCGTTGCTAAGAATGGATCCTTTCTAGAGAAGGAGTTTCTCTCGAAAGAAGTGAGTGGGAGGAAAGTAGAACTTGACGAGGTAATTGTACCTTCTCCCTTATTGGAAAGTAGTTCATCACTGAAATTAGTTCCATTGATTCCTACACCAGTAAGTGAGGAAGCTAATGCTGATGATCATGAAACTTCTGATCAAGTTACTACCGAACCTCGTAGGTCAACCAGAGTAAGATCCGCACTAGAGTGGTACGGTAATCCTATTCTGGAAGTCATGTTACCTGACCATGACGAACCTACGAACTATGAGGAAGCGATGATGAGCCCAGATTCCGCAAAATGGCTTGAGGCCATGAAATCTGAGATGGGATCCATGTATGAGAACAAAGTGTGGACTTTGGTTGACTTGCCTGATGATCGGCATGCCATAGAGAATAAATGGATCTTCAAGAAGAAGACTGACGCTAACGGTAATATTACTGTCTAGAAAGCTTGAATTTTTGAAAAAGGTTTTCGACAAGTTCAAGGAGTTGACTACGACGAGACCTTCTCACCCGTAGCGATGCTTAAGTCCGTCCGAATCATGTTAGCAATTGCCGCATTTTATGATTATGAAATTTGGCAAATTGATATTAAAACTGTGTTCCTTAATGGATATCTTAAAGAAGAGTTGTATATGATGCAACCAGAAGGTTTTGTCGATCCAAAAGGTGCTTACAAAGTGTGCAAGCTCCAGCGGTCCATTTATGGACTGGTGCAAGCCTCTCGGAGTTGGAATATATGCTTTGATAGTGTGATCAAAGCATATGGTTTTATACAGACTTTTGGAGAAGCGTGTATTTACAAGGAAGTGAGTGGGAGCTCTGTAGCATTTCTGATGTTATATGTAGATGACATATTGTTGATCGGAAATGATACTGAATTTTTGAATAGCATAAAAGGATACTTAAATAAGAATTTTTCAATGAAAGACCTCGGTGAAGCTGCTTATATATTGGGCATCAAGATCTATAGAGATAGATCAAGACACTTAATTGGACTTTCACAAAGCACATACCTTGATAAAGTTTTGAAGAAGTTAAAAATGGATCAAGGAAAGAAAGGGCTCTTTCCTGTGTTACAAGGTGTGAAGTTGAGTCGGACTCAATGCCTGACCACTTTAGAAGATAGAGAGAAAATGAAAGGTGTTCCCTATGCTTCAGCCATAGGCTCTATTATGTATGCAATGCTGTGTACTAGACTTGATGTGTGCCTTGCTATCAATTTAGCGGGGAGGTACCAATGTAATCTAGGAGTGGATCACTGGACAGCGGTCAAGAACATCCTGAAATACCTGAAAAGGACTAAGGATATGTTTCTCATATATGGAGGTGACAAAGAGCTCGTCGTAAATGGTTACGTCGATGCAAGCTTTGACACTGATCCGGATGACTCTAAGTCACAAACCAGATACGTGTTTTTTATTAAATTGTGGAGCTGTCAGTTGGTGCAGTTCCAAGCAGACCGTCGTGGCGGGATCTATGTGTGAAGCGGAATACATAGCTGCTTCGAAAGCAGCAAATGAAGGAGTCTGGATGAAGGAGTTCATATCCGATCTAGGTGTCATACCTAGTGCGTCGAGTCCAATGAAAATCTTTTTTGACAATACTAGTGCAATTGCCTTGGCAAAGGAATCCAGATTTCACAAGAGAACTAAACACATCAAGAGACGCTTCAATTCCATCCGCGATCAAGTCAAGGAGGGAGACATAGATATTTGCAAAATACATACAGATCTGAATGTTGCAGACCCGTTGACTAAGCCTTTCTCACGAGCAAAACATGATCAGCACCAAGACTCCATGGGTGTTAGAATCATTACAATGTAATCTAGATTACTGACTCTAGTGCAAGTGGGAGACTGAAGGAAATATTCCCTAGAGGCAATAAGAAAGTTGTTATTTATATTTCCTTATATCATGATAAATGTTTATTATTCATGCTAGAATTGTATTAACCGGAAACTTAGTACATGTGTGAATACATAGACAAACAGAATGTCACTAGTATGCCTCTACTTAACTAGCTCGTTGAATCAATGAAGGTTATGTTTCCTAACCATAGACATGAGTTGTCATTTGATTAACGAGATCACATCATTAGAGAATGATGTGATTGACTTGACCCATCCGTTCGCTTAGCACGATGATCGTTTAGTTTGTTGCTATTGCTTTCTCCATAACTTATACATGTTCCTATGACTATGAGATCATGCAACTCCCGAATACCGGAGGAACACTTTGTGTGCTACCAAACATCACAACGTAACTGGGTGATTATAAAAGGTGCTCTACAGGTGTCTCTGATGGTGTTTGATGAGTTGGCATAGATCGACATTAGGATTTGTCACTCCGATTGTCAGAGATGTATCTCTGGGCCCTCTCGGTAATGCACATCACTATAAGCCTTGCAAGCAATGTGACTAATGAGTTAGTTATGGGATGATACATTACGGAACGAGTAAAGAGACTTGCCGGTAACGAGATTGAACTAGGTATTGAGATACCGACGATCAAATCTCGGCAAGTAACATACTGATGACAAAGGGAACAACGTATATCGTTATGCGGTTTGACCGATAAAGATCTTTGTAGAATATGTGGGAGCCAATATGAACATCCAGTTTCCGCTATTGGTTATTGACTGGAGACGTGTCTCGGTCATTTATACATAGTTCTCGAACCCGCAACTAACTCATTTAGTTGCAATGCTTGCAAGGCTTAAGTGATGTGCATTACCGAGAGGGCCCAGAGATACCTCTCCGACAATCGGAGTGACAAAACCTAATCTCAAAATACGCCAACCCAACATGTACCTTTGGAGACACCTATAGTACTCCTTTATAATCACCCAGTTACATTGTGACATTTGGTAGTACCCAAAGTGTTCCTCCGGCAAACGGGAGTTGCATAATCTCATAGTTATAGGAACATGTATAAGTCATGAAGAAAGCAATAGCAACATACTAAACGACCGGGTGCTAAGCTAATGGAATGGGTCATGTCAATCAGATCATTCTCTCAATGATGTGATCCCGTTAATCAAATAACAACTCATTGTTCATGGTTAGGAAACATAACCATCTTTGATTAACGAGCTAGTCAAGTAGAGGCATACTAGTGACACTTTGTTTGTCTATTAATTCACACATGTATTATGTTTCCGGTTAATACAATTCTAGCATGAATAATAAACATTTATCATGATTATAAGGAAATAAATAATAACTTTATTATTGCCTCTAGGGCATATTTCCTTCAGTCTCCCACTTGCACTAGAGTCAATAATCTAGTTCACATCGCCATGTGATTTAACAGCAATAGTTCACATCACCAAGTGATTAACACCCATAGTTCACATCGATATGTGATCAACACCCAAAGGGTTTACTAGACTCAGTAATCTAGTTCACATCGCTATGTGATTAACACCCAAAGAGTACTAAGGTGTGATCATGTTTTGCTTGTGAGATAATTTTAGTCAATGGGTCTGTTACATTCAGATCCGTAAGTATTTTGCGAATTTATATGTCAACAATGCTCTGCACGGAGCTACTCTAGCTTATTGCTCCCACTTTCAATATGTATCTAGATCGAGACTTAGAGTCATCCAGATCTATGTCGAAACTTGCATCGATGTAACTTTTTACGACGAACCTTTTTGTCACCTCCATAGTTGAGAAATATTTCCTTATTCCACTAAGGATAATTTTGACCGCTGTCCAGTGATCTACTCTTAGATCACTATTGTACTCCCTTGCTTAACACAGTGTAGGGTATATAATAGATCTGGTACACAGCATGGCATACTTTATAGAACCTATGGCTGAGGCATAGGGAATAAATTCCATTCTCTTTCTATCTTCTGCCGTGGTCGGGCTTTGAGTCTTACTCAACTTCACACCTTGCAATACAGGCAAGAACTCTTTCTTTGACTGTTCCATTTTGAACTACTTCAAAATCTTGTCAAGGTATGTACTCATTGAAAAACTTATCAAGCATCTTTATCTATCTCTATAGATCTTGATGCTCAATAAGTAAGCAGCTTTACCGAGGTCTTTCTTAAAAAAAACCTTTTAAACACTCCTTTATGCTTTGCAGAATAATTCTACATTATTTCCGACCAACAATATGTCATACACATATACTTATCAGAAATGTTGTAGTGCTCCCACTCACTTTCTTGTAAATACAGGCTTCATCGCAAGTCTGTATAAAACTATATTCTTTGATCAACTTATCAAAGCGTATATTCCAACTCCGAGATGCTTGCACCAGTCCATAGATGGATCGCTGGAGCTTGCTTATTTTGTTAGCACCTTTAGGATTGACAAAACCTTCTGGTTGCATCATATACAACTCTTACTTTAAGAAATCCATTAAGGATTGCAGTTTTGTTAATCCATTTGCCATAGTTCATAAAATGCGGCAATTGCTAACATGATTCGGACAGACTTAAGCATAGATACGAGTGAGAAAATCTCATCGTAGTCAACACCTTGAACTTGTCGAAAACCTTTTGCGACAATTCTAGCTTTGTAGATAGTAACACTACTATCAGCGTCCGTCTTCCTCTTGAAGATCCATTTATTTTCTATGTCTTACCGATCATCGGCCAAATCCATCAAAGTCCATACTTTGTTCTCATACATGGATCATATCTCAGATTTCATGGCCTCAAACCATTTCGCGGAATCTGGGCTCATCATTGCTTCCTCATAGTTCGCAAGTTCGTCATGGTCTAGTAACATGACTTCCAGAACAGGATTACCGTACCACTCTGGTGCGGATCTCACTCTGGTTTACCTACGAGATATGGTAGTAACTTGATCTGAAGTTATATGATCATCATCATTAGCTTCCTCACTAATTGGTGTAGTAGTCACAGGAATAGATTTCTGTGATGAACTACTTTCCAATAAGGGAGCAGGTACAGTTACCTCATCAAGTTCTACTTTCCTCCCACTCACTTCTTTCGAGAGAAACTCCTTCTCCAGAAAGTTTCTGAATTTAGCAACAAAAGTCTTGCCTTTAGATCTGTGATAGAAGGTGTATCCAATAGTTTCCTTTGGATATCCTATGAAGACACATTTCTCCGATTTGGGTTCGAGCTTATCAGGTTGAAGCATTTTCACATAAGCATCGCAGCCCCAAACTTTCAGAAATGACAGCTTAGGTTTCTTGCCAAACCATAGTTCATATGGTGTCGTCTCAACGGATTTAGATGGTGCCCTATTTAATGTGAATGCAATCGTCTCTAATGCATAACCCCAAAACGATAGTGGTAGATCGGTAAGAGACATCATAGATTGCACTATATCCAATAAAGTACGGTTATGATGTTCGGACACACCATTATGCTGTGGTGTTCCCTGTGGCATGAGTTTGTGAAACTATTCCACATTGTTTTAATTGAAGACCAAACTCGTAACTCAAATATTTGTCCCCGCGATCAGATCGTAGAAACTTTATTTTCTTGTCTCGATGATTTTCCACTTCACTCTGAAATTCTTTGAACTTTTCAAATGTTTCAGACTTTATGTTTCATCAAGTAGATATACCCATATCTGCTCAAATCATCTGTGAAGTTCAGAAAATAACGATACTTGTCGTGAGCCTTAACACTCATCGGACCGCATACATCAGTATGTATTATTTCCAATAAGTCAGTTGCTCGCTCCGGAGAACGGAGTCTTAGTCATCTTGCCCATGAGGCATGGTTCGCAAGCATCAAGTGATTCATAATCAAGTGATTCCCAAATCCCATCAGCATAGAGTTTCTTCATGCGCTTTACACCAATATGACCTAAACGGCAGTGCTACAAATAAGTTGCACTATCATTATTAACTTTGCATCTTTTGGTTTCAATATTATGATTATGTGTATCACTATGATCGAGATCCGATGAACTATTTTCATTGGGTGTGTAACCATATAAGGTTTGATTCATGTAAACAGAACAACAATTTATTCTCTTACTTAAATGAATAACCGTATTACAATAAACATGATCAAATCATATTCATGCTCAATGCAAACACCAAATAACACTTATTCAGGTTCAACACTAATCCCGAAAGTATAGGGAGTGTGCGATGATGATCATATCAATCTTGGAACCACTTTCAACACACATCGTCACTTTACCCTTAACTAGTCTCTCTTTATTCTGCAACTCCCGTTTCGAGTTACTAATCTTAGAAACTGAACTAGTATCAAATACTGAAGGGTTGCTATAAACACTAGTAAAGTACACATTAATAGTATGTATATCAAATATACTTATGTTCACTTTTCCATCCTTCTTATCTTCCAATTACTTGGGGTAGTTCCGCTTCCAGTGACCAGTCCCTTTGCAGTAGAAACACTTTGTCTTAGGCTTAGGACTAGACTTGGGCTTCTTCACTTGAGCAGCAACTTGCTTGCCGTTCTTCTTGAAGTTCCCCTTCTTCCCTTTGCCCTTTTCTTGAATCTAGTGATCTTGTCAACCATCAACACTTGATGCTCTTTCTTGATTTCTATCTTCATCGATTTCATCATCATGAAAAGCTCGGGATTCGTTTTCGTCATCCCTTGCATACTATAGTTCATCACGAAGTTCTACTAACTTGGTGATGGTGACTAGAGAATTCTGTCAATCACTATCTTATCTGGAAGATTAACTCCCACTTGATTCAAGCGATCGTAGTACTCAGACAATCTGGGCACATGCTCACTAGTTGAGCGATTCTCCTCCATCTTTTAGCTATAGAACTTGTTGGAGACTTCATATCTCTTAACTCGGGTATTTGCTTGAAATATTAACTTCAACTCCAGGAACATCTCATATGGTCCATGATGTTCAAAACGTCTTTGAAGTCCCGATTCTAAGCCGTTAAGCATGGTGCACTAAACTATCAAGTAGTCATCATATTGAGCTAGCCAAACGTTCATAATGTCTGCATCTGCTCCTGCAATAGGTCTGTCACCTAGCGGTGCATCAAGGACATAATTCTTCTTTGCAGCAATGAGGATAAACCTCAGATCACGGATCCAATCCGCATCTTTGCTACTAACATCTTTCAACACAATTTTCTCTAGGAACATATCAAAATAAACACAGGGAAGCAACAACGCGAGCTGTTGATCTACAACATGATTTGCAAAATACTACCAGGACTAAGTTCATGATAAATTTAAGTTCAATTAATCATATTACTTAAGAACTCCCACTTATATAGACATCCCTCTAATCCACTAAGTGATCACGTGATCCAAATCAACTAAACCATAACCGATCATCACGTGAGATGGAGTAGTTTTCAATGGTGAACATCGTTATGTTGATCATATCTACTATATGATTCACGCTCGACCTTTCGGTCTCCGTGTTCCGAGGCCATATCTGTATATGCTTGGCTCGTCAAGTATAACCTGAGTATTCCGCGTGTGCAACTGTTTTGCACCCGTTGTATTTGAACGTAGAACCTATCACACCCGATCATCACGTGGTGTCTCAGCACGAAGAACTTTCACAACGGTGCATACTCAAGGAGAACACTTCTTGATAATTTAGTGAGAGATCATCTTATAATGCTACCGTCAATCAAAGCAAGATAAGATGCATAAAAGGATAAACATCACATGCAATCAATATAAGTGATATGATATGGCCATCATCATCTTGTGCTTGTGATCTCCATCTCTGAAGCACCGTCGTGATCACCATCGTCACCGGCGTGACACCTTGATCTCCATCGTAACATTGTTGTCGTCTCGCCAAGCTTGTGCTTCCACGACTATCACTACCGCTTAGTAATAAAGTAAAGCATTACATCACGATTTCATTGCATACAATAAAACGACAACCATAAGGCTCCTGCCAGTTGCCGATAACTCGGTTACAAAACATGATCATCTCATACAATAAAATTCAGCATCATGTCTTGACCATATCACATCACAACATGCCCTGCAAAAACAAGTTAGACGTCCTCTACTTTGTTGTTGCAAGTTTTACGTGGCTGCTACGGGCTTAAGCAAGAACCAATCTCACCTACGCATCAAAACCACAACGATAGTTTGTCAAATAGACTCTGTTTTAACCTTCACAAGGACCGGGCGTAGCCATACTCGGTTCAACTAAAGTTAGAGAAACTGTCACCCACAAGTCACCTGTGTGCAAAGCACGTCGGGAGAACCGGTCTCGCGTAAGCATACGCGTAATGTCGGTCTGGGCCGCTTCATCTAACAATACCACCGAACCAAAGTATGACATGCTGGTAGGCAGTATGACTTATATCGCCCACAACTCACTTGTGTTCTACTCGTGCATATAACATCAACATAAATAACCTGGCTCGGATGCCACTGTTGGGTTTCGTAGTAATTTCAAAAAATTTCCTACGCACACGGAAGATCATGTGATGCATAGCAACGAGAGGGGAGAGTGTTGTCTACGTACCCAACGCAGACCGACTGCGGAAGCGCTGACACAACATAGAGGAAGTAGTCGTACGTCTTCACGATCCAACCGATCAAGCACCGAAACTATGGCACCTCCGAGTTCGAGCACACGTTCATCTCGATGACGATCCCCGGACTCCGATCCAGCAAAGTGTCGGGGAAGAGTTCCGTCAGCACGACGGCGTGGTGACGATCTTGATGCACTATAGCAGTAGGGCTTCGCCTAAACTCCGCTACAGTATTATCGAGGACTATGGTGGCAGGGGGCACCGCACACGGCTAAGGAATAGATCACGTGGATCAACTTGTGTGTTTTAGGGTGCCTCTGCCTCAGTATATAAAGGACTAGAGGGGGGAGGCTGGCCGGCCAAGGTGTGGCGCGCCAGGAGAGTCTTACTCCCTCTGGGAGTACGATTCCCCTCCCAATCCTAGTTGGAATAGGATTCGCGGAGGGGGAAAAGAGAGAGAGGGGGCCGGCCACCTCTCCTAGTCCTAATAGGACTAGGGGAAGGGGAAGGCGCACAGCCCATGTAGGGCTGCCTCTTCTCTTTTCCACTAAGGCCCATCATAGCCCATTTAGCTCCCGGGGGGTTCCGGTAACCTTCCCGGTACTCCGGTAAAATCCCGATTTCACCCGGAACACTTGTTGAGCTACCCTCTCTGCCTTGTTGAGCTACTCTCAAAGTGAAAATAGATGCCCTAATAGAGAAAAGTTTAACCTAAATTCATAGTGAATTTCTCTGAAATTCATAGAAATTTACTAGGAATTTAGGTTGAATTTTCTCTATAAGTGCATCTATTCTCATTTTATTAGTAAGTTAATCACAAACTTGTGATTCAAACAATTTTCAAATAATTCAAATTTTAATTATTCAAATTTGAAAACAATTGGCACTAACAGAAAGTTTATAATTTTTCTAAAACTAATGGCACTAACAGAAAGTTTATAATTTTGCTAACCTAAAAGCAAACAGAATTAAAAATTAAAGCAAAAAACAAAAGAAAATAAATAATGCAAAAAACAAATCAAAAAAACAGGAAAAAACTATTTTTATAGTAAACTTAATCAAAAAATAAATAAATAAAGCAACAAAGAAAACAGAAAAACTAAAAAAGTGTTTTCAAATTTGAAAACTAATGGCACTAAC
>NC_041384.1:735984268-735986084 GCF_002162155.2 Triticum dicoccoides | reverse complement strand
AAAGTTTATAATTTTGCTAACCTAAAAGCAAACAGAATAAAAAATTAAAGCAAAAAACAAAAGAAAATAAATAATGCAAAAAACAAATCAAAAAAACAGGAAAAAACTATTTTTATAGTAAAGTTAATCACAAAATAAAATAAATAAAGCAACAAAGAAAACAAAAAAAAACTAAAAAAGTATTTTTCAAATTTGAAAACTAATGGCATTAACAAAAAGTTTATAATTTTTCTAAAACTAAAAGCATAAAGAAATAAAAAATAAAGCAAAAAATAAAAGAAAATAAATAAAGTAACAAAAAACAAAAAATGCCACCTACTGGGCCACCACGGCCTGAATACGACTAGAAACCCTACCATGGGCCAGGATTTAGGCCCGCAGAAGGCCCAGTAGGCCCACAGGCATTGCAGTGACAGATCAGGCCCGAAAGCCTGCAGTTGAGAGGAGCTCGGGAGGGTTGGCGCAGCAGCGCTTATAAACCATTCTCGAGCCCTCTCAACTAGCGAGGTGGGACTAAACTTTTGGGCGCGGGGCAGCACAAGGCCATTGGTCCCGGTTGGTGGCACCAACCGGGACTAAAGGCGGCATTGGTCACGGTTCGTGTCACCAACCATGACCAATGCCCCCCTTTAGTCCCGGTTGGTGCCACCAACCGGGACCATAGGCCTCTGCTTCCCGCCCTTTCGGCTGCTGAAAAGAGACCTATGGTCCCGGTTGGTGCCACCAACCGAGACCAATGCCCCCTTTAGTCCCGGTTTGTGCCACGAACCGGGACCAAAGGCCTGGGTATATAAGTAGCACTTGGGAAGATTTGACGAACTCATCGCCAGTTGCCCCCCGGCCCGCCCGACGACGCCGAGCTCATCGACGCCGCCAGGCTGCCCAGATCGACGCCGATCCGCTGCCCCGACACCGCCCGCCGCCCAGACGCTGTCCGCGCGCCCCCGTCATCGCCCCTGCCCCGTCGCCGCCAGGCTGTCCCGAAGCCGCCCGCCGCCCCCGCCGACGCCGTCATCATCGCCCGCACCGATTTCGGCCGGCGACCTCGACCCCTCCCCGCGCTGTGAGCCCTTGCCTCCTCCCCTTTTCCTTCTCATTGCCGTCCCCGCATGTCATCCGTAAGCGCGCTCCACCGCCAATCATCGTCGCCGTCGCCGTATAATGCTCATGTATATGCTCACTGTATGTATGCATGTATGTATGTAGGCATGTATGTATGTATGTATGTTCACTGTATGATGCTCTGTATATGCTGTATATATAATGCTCGTTTTTGCATTTTTTTTGTTACCAAGAAAAAGGTCTATTTTTTGTTGATATTTATGTTCATATGCTCATTAATATTTAAAAAATGTTCATATGCTCATTTAAGAAAATGTTCATATGTAACATTTAAGAAAAAAAGTAAATGTATGTATGTTCATATGCAAAGGATTATTTTTGGATGAAATGAGATGAGATGAGATGTGTTTTGTGTTGGAGAAGAAAAGAGGAAGAAGGAAGAAGGAAGAAGAAGTAAAAGAGGGTCGAGGGGGGGGGTCGATATACTCCCTCCCCGATAACAATTTTTTCCATGTATATATGCAAAAGTTACATTTTTAGAAAAGTTTTATATATCTAGCTAGAAAGAAGGAAGAAGAAGAAAAAGAAGGAGAGGAAAAAGGAAAATAAGAAGAGGAAGAAAGGAGAAGAAGAGGAGAGGAAGAAGGGGAAAAATAAATAAGAAAAAGAAAAAAAAGAAGAGGAGAAGAAGAACGGAATAGAGGAGAAGAAGAGAAAATAGAATATATTATTCTATTTTCTCTTCTTCTCCTCT
>NC_041384.1:735977523-735984258 GCF_002162155.2 Triticum dicoccoides | reverse complement strand
CTCCCCGCGCTGTGAGCCCTTGCCCCCTCCCCTTTTCCTTCTCATTGCCGTCCCCGCATGTCATCCGTAAGCGCGCGCCACCGCCAATCATCGTCGCCGTCGCCGTATAATGCTCATGTATATGCTCACTGTATGTATGCATGTATGTATGTAGGCATGTATGTATGTATGTATGTTCACTGTATAATGCTCTGTATATGCTGTATATATAATGCTCGTTTTTGCATTTTTTTTGTTACCAAGAAAAAGGTCTATTTTTTGTTGATATTTATGTTCATATGCTCATTAATATTTAAAAAATGTTCATATGCTCATTTAAGAAAATGTTCATATGTAACATTTAAGAAAAAAAGTGAATGTATGTATGTTCATATGCAAAGAATTATTTTTGGATGAAATGAGATGAGATGAGATGTGTTTTGTGTTGGAGAAGAAAAGAGGAAGAAGGAAGAAGGAAGAAGAAGTAAAAGAGGGTCGAGGGGGGGTCGATATACTCCCTCCCCGATAACAATTTTTTCCCTGTATATATGCAAAAGTTACATTTTTAGAAAAGTTTTATATATCTAGCTAGAAAGAAGGAAGAAGAACAAAAAGAAGGAGAGGAAAACGGAAAATAAGAAGAGGAAGAAAGGAGAAGAAGAGGAGAGGAAGAAGGGGAAAAATAAATAAGAAAAAGAAAAAAAAGAAGAGGAGAAGAAGAACGGAATAGAGGAGAAGAAGAGAAAATAGAATATATTATTCTATTTTATCTTCTTCTCCTCTATTCCTTTCTTCTTCTCCTCTTTTTTTCTTCTTTTTTTTTCTTCGATCTTCTCCTCTAGTTATTCCTTTCTTCTTCTCCTCTTCTTATTTCAGGGTCGTCTAGGGGTCGAGGGTTCCAGGGTCGTCGAGGGTTCGAGGGGTCGAGGATCGCCGAGGGGTCGAGAGAGGTTTCCTAGTGTCAAAGTATTGAAGAAATCCATGGCTTCATCATTAGCCGGAAGTAACCAGGGCATGACGAAGTCCTCCAAAGTTATTTTGGAATGGTGTCCCGGATAGGATAATTTTCCTTTTTTTATGAATTTCAGCAAAGGCCTTCCAAATAACGATATTTGGAAGGTTCTTGCTGAACTTTGTACCAAAAAGCGAATTATCCTATCTAGCACTCCGTTCCAAAATAACTTTGGAGAGCTTTGTACCATCATGCACCTGTTACTTTCACCTAATGATGAAGACATGGTTTTGTTGAATCCTTTGACACTAGGCAACCTCCCGACCCCTCGGCGATCCTCTCGAATATGAGAGGAAGAAGAGGATCGCCTAGGGGTCGAGGGTTCCAGGGTCGTCGAGGGTTCGAGGGGTCGAGGATCGCCGAGGGGTCGAGAGAGAGATTTCCTAGTGTCAAAGTATTAAAGAAATCCATGGCTTCATCATTAGCCAGAAGTAACCAGGGCATGACGAAGTCCTCCAAAGTTATTTTGGAATGGTGTCCCGGATAGGATAATTTGCCTTTTTGTATGAATTTCAGCTAAGGCCTTCCAAATAACGATATTTGGAAGGTTCTTGCTGAACTTTGTACCAAAAAGAGAATTATCCTATCTAGGACTCTGTTCCAAAATAACTTTGGAGAGCTTCGTACCATCATGCACCTGTTACTTTCGCCTAATGATGAAGACATGGTTTTGTTGAATCCTTTGACACTAGGCAACCTCCCGACCCCTCGGCGATCCTCTCGAACATGAGAGGAAGAAGAGGATCGCCTAGGGGTCGAGGGTTCCAGGGTCGTCGAGGGTTCGAGGGGTCGAGGATCGCCGAGGGGTCGAGAGAGAGATTTCCTAGTGTCAAAGTATTGAAGAAATCCATGGCTTCATCATTAGCCAGAAGTAACCAGGGCATGACGAAGTCCTCCAAAGTTATTTTGGAATGGTGTCCCGGATAGGATAATTTGCCTTTTGTATGAATTTCAGCAAAGGCCTTCCAAATAACGATATTTGGAAGGTTCTTGCTGAACTTTGTACCAAAAAGCGAATTATCCTATCTAGGACTCCGTTCCAAAATAACTTTGGAGAGCTTCGTACCATCATGCACCTGTTACTTTCGCCTAATGATGAAGACATGGTTTTGTTGAATCCTTTGACACTAGGCAACCTCCCGACCCCTCGGCGATCCTCTCGAACATGAGAGGAAGAAGAGGATAAAAAAAGAAGAGGAATAAGAAAAAAAAGAGGAGAAGAAAGAATAGAGGAGTTCTTCTCCTCTATTCTTTCTTCTCCTCTTTTTTCTTCTTCTTCCTCTTTTTTTATCGGGAACGAGGGTCGTCGAGGGACATAGATGTAGTGTCGTCGTTGTCGATATATACCCCCTCCCGATAGCTTCAACACGTGGGGGGGGGGCGATATTACCCCCTCCTTGAAGCGTTCTCGAGGCCACCCCAAACCCTTGAAGCGTTGTCGAGGCCGCCCCAAACCCTAGAGAAGAAGCGTCGAGGCCACTAATTAATATATATGATTCCTTACTATGATTAGGTAGCTAGTTCTACATTTGCCACTAATATATCCATCTGTCATGTTTGAATAATAATTGCCATGTTGTAAATATTTGTAGAAACTATGGACACCGCCCGAGATGAAGCAAAAGAAGCGTTGTTGAGGGACATAATCGCAGAAGGAAGTGATGCCGTCTTGTTGTTTCTCAACGACACCGATGGTCTGGAAGGAGAGGGTGAAGAAGCTAGCTACGGTGACCTAATGCTGGTGCAAGAAGAAGAACATGAGGACGGCTCCGGTGACCCAATGCCGGTGCAAGAAGGAGACCGTGATGACGGCTCCGGTGACCGAACCGAGTCCGGCTAGGTATATATATTAGTTAAGCCTGTGCTGACTAGCTGATTGATGCATTCATTGTTTTGGTATGTACACATATTAATTAAGTCTTTGTTCTTTTTTCTAGCCCTCCGGATCGAGCACAACTTCTGTAAAGAGACGAGGCCCGAAGAAAAAGTTGAGCTCGGATGAAAAGTTTGAGATCATAGCAATCGTGCCCGACGGCCAACCGATTGAACCCATCCGAACAAAGAACGCATTTGTTGCTCAGTGCGGGGTTCTGGTTAGGGACAAGATCCCGATAAGCATCCAGCAATGGTTTAAGCCGGCTACAGAAGACCCTGAGGTGTCTTATGTCAATGATATGCAGAAAAATGATCTTTGGACTGAGCTGAAGTCAAATTTCACCCTACCGCCAGAGGATAATCTAGAGAACCCAGTTAAAGAGCAATTAATCAAGTCTTTTGCTCTTAAGAGGATGGCAGAACTATTCAGGAGGTGGAAGAAAGAGCTGAATAAGTTTGTCGAAAATAATAAGACACCAGAATTCAAGGGTAGATATGAGAAGATCAGAGATCACTGGCCCGCATTTGTGTCCCACAAGACATCAGAAAAGAGTAAGAAGATGTCGGCGACAAACAAGCAAAATGTTGCGAAGAAGATGCTTCACCATCGCACGGGGTCAGGTGGCTACCTCGTAGCCCGGCCTAAGTGGGCCAAGACTGAGAATGATCTGGTTGATAAAGGGATCGAACCAGAGACAATTAGCTGGCCAGACCACTGCCGGACTTGGTTCTTCGGGGCTGGCGGAACCTTGGACCCTGTAACAGGGAAGTGCATTTGGACGAACGATCAAATGGACATACCAGTCAGGAAGCTTAAGCAGTATATCGAAGCAGCACAGCAAGGGAAGTTCTTTCCAGACAGAGAGAACGACGAGTTCACAATGGCCCTCGGGAATCCTGAGCACCCTGGACGGACACGAGGCACGCCAGGCTCCATTCCGTGGAAGGTTGGGTTTCCGAACGCAGGCGGTTACAAATCCCATGAGAAGAGGAAAAAAGTGCAGCAGACCCAAATGCAGGCGCTGCAAGCAAGGGTAGAAGCGATAGAGGAACGAGAAGCAAATCGCAGCAAACGTACTGCCGAAGCTTCCCCCGAAGCTACCCCGCCATCTCAACGCAGAAGCAGCGTGGCTTCCACCGAGCTGCTTCAGCCGGAGCATGCCTTGATGGTTCCTGCCAGCTATCCCGTGGATGCTATCACGGAGTCTCAAAATTGCCACCTTATGACACAATGGATGAATTTGAAGGTCAAGGCAGCTGTTGGCTCTGTTTATCCTACTGAACCCGGCGCAACTTTTCACTGCCGGCCAATTCCAGAAGGATATGCTAGGGTGATGGTGGATGAAATAACAGAGGGATTTGAGGACCTCCAGCTTGACCACCCTACCGGTGAATGGGAGACTCGACTGGGGGTCTTCTCTGAAGACTCCATGGCGGAAGGAGCTCATCAACATTCCGAACTGGACGCCTCCGCCTCCTCCTCCTCCTCCGGCGAGTCAGGGCACACCGCCTCCTCCTCCGGCGAGTGACGATCAGGGCCCTCGGCCGGCTCCTTCTCCGGCGCGTGGCGGCACTCCGCCTGCGCCGGCGCGCCCGAGCAGCCAGCCTCCTCCTTCTCCGCCTCGTCAGCAAGGGCGAAAAATAGACCCGCCGCCGCTCCAGCAGCTGCTCCGGCACGTCGTAGTCCTTCTCCTCCGCCTCGTAAGCAAGTAAAGAAGACAACCGCTTCGTCTGCTCGGCCGGCATCTAGCAGTACAACCAGAGGCGGGAGGACATACAGATTCGGTCCTTCTCTGAAGAGTCCACAGAAGTTACCATACGAGAGGACCCCGGAGGAGAACGCGAAGATCGCGCGAACCGAAGTGGATGACTGGTTTCAAGGGTTGAGGGCAAAGAGACATCCACCTCCGGAGGAGAAGGTAGATCCGGTAAAAGTGAAGCGCACTCTGGCTGCCCTGGCAAAACCACCCAAGTCTCCGCCGAAAGGCAACTATGAGCGCATTATTGCAAAGACATGGGCCGAAGCGGAGCGGTCGGGAAGTACAACCAGTGATCAAAGGCTGAAAGAACGACGAGCAGCTGGGAAACAAATTGCCCAGCTCGGCGAACAAGCGAAGCAATCGTCCCCCCCCCCCTCAAGGTGCCTAGCGACATCGTCGATCTGAGGATGGTGCCCGGTTATGGCAATGTTGACGATTACCTGCCCGATGATGTACATTATGATCCCATGGAGGTGCAGATACACAGATACGAGTACGGGAAGCCTCTCGTCAAAGATGAAAAATCTTTAACAACGATGATGCGAAGATTACATGATTGGTACTTGAAAATCTGCAGAGAGTCTGGGGGGAGGAGTACTTTGTATGCGAGAGTTAAACCGGAGCATGACCTCGTTGGAATTGACCTGTTGCCTATTCTATTTGAGGAGTTCTATCAGTTTTTCAATCAATTGGCACTCGATAAAACAACGATCACCTGCTACTGTCTGTAAGTACTACTACTTCTCTCATTAAGTCTCCCTATATAGCTCATCTCTTTCATTGCATGTATTTATAATTATCCTCACTATATTATGCAGAATGAAGATTGCCGAATTGAAGAAAAGACAAATCGGTGATATTGGGTTCGTTAACACATATCTCATAGATGCAACTGAGGTTGAACATCGTCCCGGAGATATCGAGGCCAACTTGCTACAATCATTCAAAAAAAATGAAAACAAAGATATAATACTCTTTCCTTACAACTTCAAGTGAGTGTTACTGTCTTGTGCATATTCGGTTTCCCTTATATATTAGTCCAGGTTATAGTAATGTAATTGATGAGTTATGCATGCATGTGCAATTTCCACTATATTCTCCTAAAGATTAGGCTTGAGCAGGGAGTAGTAACCGTCTTGGACTCTAAACGAAAAGATCCCCAGGAGTATGCGGACATGACTAAAATCCTCAAGAAGTAAGTTGAATCGATCATTATCCACCATATCAGCAACTTTGTTCATTTCCTGATATCAAGTAATTGTTTTCTTTGTCCGGCAGGGTTTGGAGAAAATTCACCAGAAAAGTTCCGGGACTGCCGAAGGAGCTGGAATTTAGACACCCGAAAGTAAGTACTATAGTAGCATGTTCCGCGCATCTCCTAGTGATTCAAGCACTAGTTTCATCAATACCATTTAGCATTCTTGCTTATCAGTTTGATTGACCTCTATTTCTTGTAAAGTGGTTGTGGCAGGAACAAGGTAATGATTTCTGTGGATACTACGTCTGCGAGTCCATCCGCCACACGACCTGTGAGCGGGGCGGGTACTCTGACAAACAATATGAAGTACGTAAATAACAACATTCACAATTTTATTTTATTACCATCATTTGTATTGAGTTTCGTTCATTCATATATATATGTATTAACCCCCTTCTTCAAATTAGATGTTTCGGAAGCGGGATGAACTCCTAGCACCATCTCGCATGCGAGCAATTCAAGAGGAATTGGCGGCATTCTTTCTTGACCACGTGATCGCTGAAGACGGAGAATACTATGTGGACCATGAGTCCGTATGATTATATTTGTAAGAGATAATTATTGTATATATGTAGCCGGTAGTGTCGGATAGATATACGAGAACTTGTTTTTCGACCAATCTCTCGTAGAAGGAGAGGTGGTCGATATCACTTCTCTCTGTATGCATATATGTTCATGACGATCTTCTGTTTCCTTCGTTTGCTTACTAGCTAGCTAGCGTGTCTAGTCCTCTCTATACGTATGTATAGTACGTAGCGTCGACCAAGCACGGACATAAGAGAGGACACTTCTCTCTATTAATTATAACTAGCTAACACAATATATGAAACACCTAAATTAACCCCCCAAAA
>NC_041384.1:735969193-735977198 GCF_002162155.2 Triticum dicoccoides | reverse complement strand
TTCAAAAAAAACAAAAACCCCAGCCACAGAAATGCTGACGCGTGGATGCCTATTGGTCCCGGTTGGTGCAACCAACCGGGACTAAAGGGTCTCCTGCCTGGGCTCCGCGCACAGGCCACGTGGAGGCCCATCAGTCCCGGTTCTGGATTGAACCGGGACTAAAGTGACAGGGCATTAGTACTGACACTTTAGTCCCGGTTAAGGAACCGGGACTAAAGGCCCTTACGAACCGGGACAACATGCCCTTTTTCTACCAGTGTCTAAATCATGCTGGAGGGGATTGTTGTTGTCTTTGGCACTATCCGGAGTGTTATTATCTCCTGTGCCGGTATCGCCACTTTTGCTTTGGCGGGACTTAGAGCGGCGCCGCTGATGTCGGCGCTTTGGTTGTTTCTTGCAGGGGTCATCCTCCGCTATCTCGTCGCCATTGCCTTCTTTGGGCGTATCCACCATGTGTATGTCATATGACGAGGTAGCTTTCCAGTGCCCTATAGGCGCTGCTTCGTGTTCGTCTCCTACATCGTCGTCCATACCATCGATGTCTTCGGAGTCGAAGTCGAGTATGACGGTTAAATCATCGACAGTGGCTACGAAGTGGGTTGTGGGTGGGCCACGAATTTCTTCGTCGCCCGCATCCCAATCCTGTTGGCCATAATCCGGCCAGGGCTCTCCTGACAAAGAGAGAGACCTTAGTGAATTCAGAATGTCGCCGAAGGGCGAGTGCTGAAAGATATCCGCGGCGATGAATTCCATGATCGGCGCCCAATCGGATTCGATTGGCATGGGTGTAGGCGGTTTGGAGTCCGAAAAAGAGTCCGGCACCTTGGAGTTACGGGCTGCGCAGAGGATTAGGCTGGTGTTCGGCTCGATCGCCGTTGAGACTGCAGCCCCTGAGGCGGTGTCTAACCACCCGTCCTCGATTGGCGCAGTTGGCTCCGAGCTAAGGGTCGGAGCTGATGTGGGCGCGGCCTCTGGGGTACTGTTCGGCGGCAGAGCTAGGTCATACCCATCGTGACAGTGCGGCGCGCCCAGCTGTGGCTCGAATTCGTCGAAGATCAAGTCTCCGCGGATGTCCGCCGTGAAGTTCAAACTTCCAAATCTGACCTGATGGTCAGGGGCGTAGCTTTCAATCTGCTCCAGATGGCCAAGCGAATTAGCCCGCAGAACAAAGCCGCCGAATACGAAGATCTGTCCGGGAAGAAAAGTCTCACTCTGGACCGCATCGCTATCGATGATAGTAGGAGCCATCAAGCCTAACGGCGACGACACAGGGAATTGGGGTGGAGGAAGGGAGGGGCCGCGACGCGCGGCTAGATCCTGCCGGCGACGACGGGGGGAGGGGCCGCGACGAGCGGCTAGATTCTGTCGGCGAGGATTAAAACCGTAGCGACGGCGAGGAATAAACCCTAGCAAACAGGATAAAAATCGAACCGAAAATAACCCCGAAATTCGTACCGAGAATACCCTCAAAATATTTAGGAGGGAAAATCAGATCAGTTCGAAATATTTTTTCTCCAGAAAAAGCCCCTCGGGGTCTGATATAATACACATGACATCAGCGTATTGCATCGGATCTGGACCGTCGAATTCGCTCTGACGGACGGTCCATATCGTCCGGATGCACTGTAAAATGACTCCAAAAGAACATATATATACAAGCAGGACTCGAGTGAGCCACGAATACAAAGGGTACATTACAAAGATTCCTATCACAGCGAAAGCTAAATACCATATGAGTACGTACAAGACTACAAATGGGCCTAAGTGGCCTGAAGATAACCAAACATGCACATTTATTTTCTTTGTATGGGTTCTAGGCCAATCCTATCCTATCCCTCCTTTCACAAAAACAAAAAGTACACCAACTTGTTGGGCCAAATGGGCTGGACCGAGCCGAGACTGGCTTGGCCCAAGATCGGTGATACATAGGAGAGAAGAAAGAAATTCCCCGTGCCGCTTGCCGTTTCGGGTTTAAGGAATGGCATACGAGCGGAATACGATACTATCGAGCTTTCCGAAAGTGTGAGCTGAAATTCCAGGGTAATCGCAGTATTGACTCTATCACAAGCTATTCGAATTGGCTGGAACTTTCTATACCAAAAAAAAGGATATATAGGGGTTTGTTTTATTGATGCAATCGAGACGAACCATAATCCCCTCGGTCAAGTGGTTGACCCGTCTGTCCAATAAGTTTACTAAGTGAATGGGAATCCTATAGTTTGACCAGCCTGGGCCGCTGGTTGACAAGCCACTGATCGGAGGCGAGTGGACTGGAGTGCTTTCATCAATTGCCTGCCTTCTTCCCTTATCTAATCTCTTAGGTAATAAGAAAGTGGTGTTAATTGTCATGCTAAGGAGCTGACCAGTGACATTTCTGTCTCAATTGAAGTCAACCCCATGCTATGGGTAATGCGAGCGAAGGAGTTTCAGCATTGTGCAATTTGCAATTTGATTCTGTAATTCTATTAATTCAGTATAGGAAAACACACCATTTTGATTCTTCGCGGTCCAATAAATACTACCCAACTCTGTTAGATAAGCTATCGTGCTGAGCCCAACTCGGTGCGGACGAGGACAAGCTCGTGCCATGTGGAAAAGCCCGAGCTGGACGTCCAGGCTTACCGGTGCCGGAGTTCGGCAGAAGCTCCAATAAAGAGGTCGGTCACGGCTCACGCATATCCATCCTTCTCTGGTAGCCGCGGTGGTGGAAGGGAGGTGGGTGTTGTGGGATCTCTTTGCCCCTGGGAAGATTTGGGTATGCATGTTTGTGTGGCAATGTTTATCAATGGGGGGCTCTGCCCTGGATGGCGACGGCTGAATCTTGACTCAATTTTTTTTGAGGGGTAAAACTCTGGTATTTCCTAAACGGCGCCCTCTGTGCCCGTTACTGTTGTATGTGCAATCGGGCGCACACCCACGTTTCGCACCTGGGCAGGCCCGCCTTACTCTTTTCTTCCCTTTTTTGTAAAATGTTTCAAAAATAGTGCAAAGAGGAGATTGGAACCCTCCACCAAACAGGTTCCGTACAATACGTCAACCGCGCTAACCAACAGGGACAGCGTCCATTTTATGATTGATAGCATCTTTTATTGTTCTTCAATTAACTGGCGTGATTCTGTTTTTTTTTGGCCGGTTTTCTTCTGTTTTTTCTTTTTTCAATTTCGCGAACTTTTCTCGAGTTCACGAACATTTTTTTGTGAATCTTTTTTCAAATCCGATGAATTTTTTTTTTAAATCAATGAACTCCTTTCAAAATGTGATGAACTTCTTTTGAAATCGATCAACTTTTTTCCAAATTGATTAACTTTTTTTGTGAACCTTTTTTGAATTCGTGAACTTTTTCCACCATCGATGAACTTTTTGCAAATCTGATGAACTTTTTTGTCAGAATCAATGAGCTTTTTAAAATTTTGATGAACTTTTTCAAATTCAATGAACTTTTTTTAAAATTCAATGAACTTTTTTCAAATTCAGTGAACGTTTTTCAAATTCAATGAACTTTTTCTTTAAATTTGATGAACTTTTTTCAAATTCAATGAACTTTTTTAAAATTTGATGAACTATTTTCAATTTTGATGAACTTTTTTCAAATTCGACGAACTATTTTCAATTTTGTGAACTTTTTTCTATATGGATGAACCTTTTTCCACATCAATGAACTTTTTTCAATCTGCACTATTTATGAGTTCTTTTTCGGAATTTATATTTTAAAAAATCTATACAGCATATATATGTTATCTGCAGTATTGAATGGGTTAAATAGTACAGATTCCTGGTAGCAAACAAAACGTCGTGTCTGGTCTACTGGCTGCCATGGCGGAGTATTACTCTATGGGTGCCGGGATAGATTCCTCGTGTGCACGGAATTTTTTGTTTGCGTTTGTTTTTCCAGCAAGGGTTAAATAGTACAGATTCCTCGTGGTGGGCCGGCCCGCTAGGCACCGCGCGTGCGCGCCGGTTTACCTCGGCGGCGCTTAAAGCGCCAGTTAGGAGCTCCCTAAAACTCGACTCAAGTATGTAACGAGAAATTGCGCTCTCTATCCCCAACGAGCTAGGATCGTGAACAAAAGGCCTAGCCCAATCCTATCCTTTCCTAATTTCACAAAAGTAAAAAAATACACCAACTTGTTGGGCCAAACGGGCTGGACAGTTCCGAGACTCGGCTCGGTTAAATAATCTATCGGGCTGAGCCCAACTCGGTGCGAGCGAGGACAAGCTCGGGCCAAGGGGGCAAGCCCGAGCTGCACGTCCAGGCTTGCCGGTGAGGGTGTTCTGTGGAGGCTCCAATAAAGAGATCGTTCAGGGCACATGCATAGCCATTCTGGTAGCCGTTGCTCAAAAAAAAAACCCTGTCTAGTAGCCGCGGTGGTGACACGGAGGTGGGCGCAGTGGGATCTGTTCATCAGCGGGGCTCTGGCTTGGATGCTCGGCCACAAACGTGGCCACACCTTGCTCGAGCACCGGTTGTCCTCGAGTGTTTCTACCTCAGCATGTTTCTGTGAAATTTGTTCATCTCGCCCCTGGGAAATTTATGGTCAGCATGTTTCTGCGGCAACGTTTATCCACAGGGTGTCTACATGCGTTTGACTCGCTGCAAGGGTGAGGTGTTTTTCCCGGGGATGCATTTTATGTTACGTGTCTTGATTTGTTTGAGTCGGCATATGTAAACTAAGGGCATCTACAATGCAGGCGTTAATGATGGATGCTAGGATAGATATCCTGGTAGTTTCTCCCGAATCCTGGCCTATCCCAGGAAATTACTTTGCGTTGACTCAAAGGTTGTCGCCGGGCGCTTCATCTGTTTTTTCCACGTACGACCAGATTTTGTTGGCGGCTGACGCTAATCAAGGCGCTAAAAGGATACTAGAAAATCTCCCCTAGCGGCATTGCCTTAACTAACTCGAGATCTTTTTGCATTGGAGAAAGCGGGCGCTAGCACTTTTCTTATTTATTCCCGTAGCGCCTCTAATCACATTTAGTGTTGGAAGCACAGACTCTTAGACAGATGCCAGGTAATTAAATCAATTATTTTAATATGTTAAGCGTCTAAGCAAGCGCCCTCCATTGGACATGCCCTAAGCGGCGGCGATGCGCCCATATAGCTTGATGGCGCCGGGGTGGTCTTGTAGAATGACAGCACCATGGTACCATTCCATACCTTTTTTCCGAAATGTGGTTGTTCCATCCTCTGCATTAAAATTAATCCTATCCGCCATTTTACTAGGTGCTACTCTGCGCGAGCCATTAACGTTTTCCTATGTGCGGGGGATCAGTTCATGACTTGATCGTTTAGGTGTTTGTGCGGTGGCGATTCAGAGTGACCGAGACATCGGTGCTACTGCAGGTTTTTTTTAATTGTGTGGGAGAGTACCTGAAATGGTTTGACTCGGTCAGCTGGCCGGACTGCTATTCCACATATCGTCTTTCTGTATACCTGACTCATGGACTTTTGCGGTGCTTTAAGCCGTACTACCTCCGTCCTGGTTTATTGATCCTCATGGTAATCTGTGCCAAACTTTTACTACAAATTTAATTAACCAAATATTCATGCATTTCATCAAAAAATATATCATTGAAAACTATGTTCGAATACGAATCCAAAGATAAAAGTTTTATAGACATTCACTAACATTTTGTCAGTTAAATCATTGGTTAAAATTTAACACAAATTACAAAGGGGACTAATAAACCAGGACGGATGTAGTATCACTTAGCGAACACGCTCCCGGGGTACCTGCTCTTGATCATTTCTCCCTTTTTGTCTGATTCTGTCTCGATTGTTGACCGTGAACGTTTTTTCAGTCAGCTTATTTCAAAGGAGATGAAGTACTGGTGCTTTCGAAGAAGTGTTGCATGAAGGCTTCGTTCTGGTGCCGACCGATGTTTTGGGGTTACATGTATTGCGCCCGTGCTTCGTTGGGAGAGTTGTCCTTTTCTTATGAGTGGGCCGGATGTATTGCTTTTTTCGTTGTTCCTGTTGTTTGCCTTTTCTTGTTTTGTTGTGACCTGTCTGAGTTTTGGTCGTTAGTTGTGTCTGGTCTTATCCGGGTTCGGTTAGCTGTTTGTTCTGCGTTCTACCACGGTGTGTTTGCTGCCCATTGGGAGTCGTCTGTGGTCTTTGTTTGCAGCCGTCAGGGTCGTGTATAGAATTCCAGCAAAAAAAAAGGGCCGTCTATAGAATGTAAGTTTGGTTTTGTTGGGGAATCGCCGTTGGTTGGGATCCAACCTCTGGAGGACGTGTATTGTTTCCGTGGTTCGTTCTTTTCGGGTTATTTTATGTTGTACCTATACATGTGCAGAAGCGGAATTTATCATTTCCCCGTTTGCTTCGAGCAACTCGATGGACGTGACGCCGAATGAGGGACCTGCTACGGGGAATCCGCACAATAGTGGAGATGCTAGGGAGAATTCGCCAGGCATATAGACTCTAATGGGAATCTCTGCAAATGTTAACTTGGAGCCGAGCCTGGTCTTTTTCTTTGCAAGATAAAAATAAAATGTTTGTCCATTGGCCATAACGGTAAATGTCCCAGGCAGGTAGTTTTGAACACCTGAATTAGCATTAAATTTGGAAATTTCCTATCCTCCTTAACTTAAATTGAAGATGGTATTGCTGCCTTTGAATTCGAAGAATATTGATGGCCAATTGCCTAACTCCACTTTCTCTATTATTAGTTCATCTATGTGCTGAAGTACTTTTTTTGGTAAATCTATAATTCTAGTTGGTTTCATTATTTTTGACAAGCTAAATAGTTGTGCATGCCAGCCACTAAAGAATTTTTTTTACCTAATTTTGTAAACCTTATCATTCTACTTGTTTATACTTTGGATGGTACAAAAGGAATAAACTGTTTCCCAATGCATGACTAAACTTTCATGCGGCCATCTGTTAAGCAGGCAAAAAAGTGGTCAGCTATCTCTCTTCTCTTCCGCACAGAACGTCCAATGGACTCAAAATAGGCCATTGTAAGCGATATTTCTGTATCTTTTATAAGCCTGCGTCGAAACTTGGTTACAGAACATTGGTCCATTATTAATTAGATATGACCAGATAGATATGTGTAGTTGCAACTCATATTTTGGCACCATATAGGTATGGTACATTATAAGGCGTCATAGCATAAAAAATCATACAGTAGTTTAATTTGTAGGATACTAGTTTACGATACAAACGCCATAATGCATAACATTACAAAATAGTATCCTAGTATCATCATATTTACTTAAATATAAAATTTCAATGCAGAGTTGTTGACAAGCTCTATTTTTATTATTTTTCTTGATCCATGTGCCATGATACTATGATAGAGCATGATACTGATATGACCTCTGTTTATTAATTGTTGTTCCACATCGGCTTATTATCGATTTTACTGTAATATAGATCAATGAATCTCACATTTTGTGAGGCGTAAGAATGTGACGCCACGAAAGTCCCATTATTAGATTTACGCAATTACATTACACTTGTTACTTGCTTCAAAGCCTTGGTGGTCAAGCGGACCGGCCGGTAGTTGGATCCAACATCCTCTTGATGAGCGTTCCAACAAAACTCTATCAAGTCTGTACAGGAAGCAGACATAAGGCCCCCCGATAGGGTCCACAGGACATGCATAATATATAGTTTATGAAATCATCAAGGCTGCCATAAAACCATGCATGTGGACTCTACTGGGCATATCTGTCGGTTGTGTGCTAGGAGCTGAGCCTAGTCTTTTTGCTGGCCTAAAGTAAAAATTCAATGTGTTGGGTATGCCCATAATGGTAAATATTCAAGGCAGGTGGTTTCGAACTGCTAAGTAAGAAATAAAATGGTAAATTTTCCTATAATCATTAAAATGAAATTAAAGATAATAGTATTACTCCGTTGAAATTCAAAGAATATTCACGTACATTAAAGTACCTACTATCTCTTTCTCAATCTACAGTTCTTATATGTGCTGAAGTAATTTTTTGTAAATCTATAATTCTAGTTTTCTTCATTATTCTTGACAAGCTAAATACA
>NC_041384.1:735933901-735968210 GCF_002162155.2 Triticum dicoccoides | reverse complement strand
TACAATTTCTCCTACATGTTGCCTTGGCTCCTTCGGAGCATAATGACAAGTGGCTCATGGGGGCGGTCGCAGGTAATAGTATTCTTCTTTACGATCAATGACCTGGTCGAGCAAAAATCCCGCTATTTCCTCTTGAAGTGCTAGTATCACTACTAAGAAAAAGGCTATAGCTAATATGCACATTAATGGCGCACCATGTATGTGGTGCGCCATTGCTATATAGCAGTGGCGCACCAGATACAAGTGCGCCATTATTGACATATTACTAATGGCGTATCTGGTGTGTGGTGCGCCATTAGTAGTGGCGCACCAATGGACAGTGCGCTATTACTAGTTAAATTTTTTTAGTAGTGGCACACTAGTGGACAGTGGACAGTGCGCCACTACTTTCATTTTTTTAATTTTTTTTCAAAACTACTAATGGCGCACCACACACCAAGTGCGCCATTAGTAACCCTGGTGCTAAATGCACCCCCTGGACCGCCTTTTCGGTTATAAAAAAATAAAAAAATGATGGAAATGTCAGAAAAATAAAAGAAAATAAGTTTCCCATGTGATATGTGGTCTAGTTGTTGGAAAAATTTACAAATATTTCGACTTTATTTACAAAATCTCTGTGGAATTTAGTAATATGGGCATAACTTTTGCATACGAACTCGGATTGAAAAGTTTTTTTATATGAAAAATCATCTACTCAAAAAGTTACATACGAGTTGAATCGGGGTTTTTTATATGAAAAATCATCACCCCGAAAAGTTACATACGAGTTGAATCGGGGGAACCCCGTTCAACATCTTCAAAATCCCCAAAAACCTAACAGAATGAAAGATACGGGGCTTTTAAGATCTAGAGGGGGTGAAATGAAAAAATTCAAACTTACTAGTGGCACACCATTTGCTAGGTGCGCCACTAGTAACAGAATTTTTTTTGGAAATCTTGACATTCACCATAGGAATTGAACTGGGGTAGCTTTCTCATAGAAGTAATGCTCCTCCTTGACATTCACCATGAGGGAGTCTCGATTGAAAATCTTGGTAATGTTTATGTACCATTGATGCAATTCATACATTCTCGTTGGGAGGTTCTCGACCTCCTCGGGCTCGACCAAAGGTTGGCCGCGGACATATTTCCGTTTTATTTCCTCCTCTCTAAGCGGAGACGTGGGCTCGATGTCGAGGAGTTGTCCAACACTAATACCGAGCTTTTTAGCCTGGCTTATATGCTCCTCGATTATTACCAGATTGTTCAGCTGGGGAGCAGTTTGTCCACAATAATATAGGCCGTGCGTACTCTCATGTGTTGTTGGCACAACAAGCTGGGGGATCGATTGCGCTGCCTGTTCTCCTAGCTGGGGAATGGTTTTCCCACATTTTTTGGCAGCTGCATGTTGGCTCGAGCTCGAGCTCGCTTCCTTCTATAGTCGTGCTCGATGTGCCTTCCTGATTTGGCGCTCATTGTCTGAGTCAACAGGCTTGGAGCTGGTGGTCTAGCCATATGAATGAAGTGGTTAATCTTTTCCTCGGGCACTTTCTCCCTTGGCGACGGTGCCGGTTTCAGTCCAAAATGGGCTGCCACTTGGGCCTTCACTGTGGCTTCGTTTTGCTCCTCGGTCATGTCATAAGGCCTCTGAGGAAGAGGAGCGAGGCTGCTTGGACCACATTTATATCGCTTGCCTCCGCCTGTACCTCTTGTACTACCTTGACTCATACCGCTACGCACAATAGCCGCGGCGTGTCTCTTCTGCGATTGCTGAGGCGGCAGAGACGGCTGGCGTGGCTGAGTTGGAGCAGGAGTCTGCTCACACATTGGTTGACTTGGAGGAGCGGGAGTATGCTGCCACGGTGGCGGACTTCGAGGAGGAGTCGGCTCACGCGTTCGTGGACTTGGAGGAGCGGGAATCTGCAGACTCGGTGGCGGACTTCGAGGAGGAGTTGGCTCACACATTCGTGGACTTGGAGGAGCGGGAGTCCACTAACCCGGTGGCGGACTTCGAGGAGGAGTCGGCTCACGCGTTCGTGGACTTGGAGGAGCAGGAGTCCCCTGACTCGGTGGAGGACTTCAAGGAGGAGTCGGCTCACGCGGTGTCGGTGGCCTTCGAAAGATGATCCAATCATTTCTCCATAGGATGATACGATGCATGGCCACTCCGAGTGTGTGCTTGTCGTCACCTCCAGGAATGTCAAGCTCTAACCCCGAATATTGGTCCACCACCTCATCAACCAAGACACGAGTATAGCCCGCTGGAATCGGGGTGCAATGGAAGGTTGCTTCGAGGGTATTTGTAAAAGCAAGGGCGTCCGCCACCTTCAAGGATATGTTCTTCATTTTGAAGTGTAGCCCACCGTTAGTGTTCTCTATGATGTCATCCACAAGGTATGTATCCAGAAGTGCCTCGCCCGGGGCGGAACCAACGCTGCTTCTCGGCATGGATGGGACGGTGCTATCTAATGTTGCACGATCATCCGCTTGCTGCTGCCGCTACTGAGACCCCCTTTCCTGGCTAAGATAGTTGATCTGCTACTGCTACTGCTGCTGGAATTTGGGTGCCAAGTCCGCATGCCTTGCTTCTAGGCCTTGAAGGTGTTCTGCGCCCTGCTTCCTCTGCTCCTCCTCCAGCTTCCTCTTCTCCTCCTCCTCCATCTTCTTTCTTGCACGGGTCCTGTAGTCGTCGTTCCATTCCGAAAAGCCCTCATACCAGGGAATAACGCCCTTGCCTCGTGTTCTTCCCGGGTGTTCAGGATTTCCCAGGGCACGCGTAAGCTTATCGTTGTCTTTGTTGTGCGTGAACACACCCTTTTGAGCATCTTCTATTGCGTCAAGTAACTTTTGTTCGGCTCCTTTTAGACTTGCCTTCTTCGAAACCAGGCCTGTCTTCGAGTCCAATGCCCCCCCATGCGCATAGAACCAAGTTCTGCACCTGGGGGGCCATCTCCTAGTAACTGGAGTGACCACTGCATCCAGCATATCTTGCTCAGACTTATCCCACTTAGGCATTGCCACCGCATAGCCACCTAGCCCAGCCTATGGAACTGCGTCTTTTTTGCGGCATTGGCCTTGTTTTCTTGACCGTTCCTTAGATAATTCTGATTCCTTGAATTTCACGAAAGCGGGCCAGTGTTCTCTTTGCTTCTCCAGTGTTCCCTTGAATTCTGGAGTCTTCCTTTCTGCAGCGAGGTAGTTAGCCCATACAGTTTTCTTGTGGGTGTTGAATGCAATTGCCATCTTCTTAAGAGCAGCGTCCTTGACTTTCTGCACATCTACATCAGTGATTCCCAAAGCTTTTGTTTTGCTCTGTCGTCGACCCAAGTAACATTTGGATGTTTAGTTTTTGGCTCTTTCCATTCTTGAATGGAGATCGGGAGTTGATCCTTCACAAGAACTCCGCACTGACGAGCAAACTTGTTCGCAATGTTCTTAGGCGTGAGGGGTTTGCCACTAGCTTTGATGGAATCGATGTTGTACTTTACACCCTCCTTCAACTGTTTGCCTGGGCCTCGCTTTGTCCTGCTGTCTGTAGAAGCAGACTTGCTCGATCCGGAGGGCTGAAAGAAGAAAGATCGATCGGTTAATATATCTTCAAATAAAAAAAACATGTGATGATCACTAGATGCCTGCTTATATAAATAGACCTCGCCGGTAGTCTTTGTTATTTCAAGATCAACATTGTTTGTGTCATCATAATCATTGTCTACGTCATCATAATCATAATCATAATCATAGTTCATGACTTCATCAGCTCGGTCGTCGACATCGAATATCTTATCATCACCCTCACTGGTATTGTTCAGATATTGGGAGCCGTCATCTGCTTCATTCAGATCATCTGGCCTGGTACGACTGCGTATGATCTTGAACTGGGCCTCTTCTCCCTCTCTGTCGGTATTGTCCGCCATAGCTTTTACTTAACTAATACAGAAGAAATATAAAACAATTTAGTATTCAAATTACAATGCATGGATGCAATCAATAAGAAAAAACTGAATCATATATAGTACATAATATGCATCGTCTCGAATAATATATAATCTCGAATGCATCGTCTCGAATAATATATAATCTCGAGTACATCGTCTCTAATAATATATATAATCTCGAATACATCATGTCGAATTTTATATATCGAATACATCACTGGCTAGGTACCTAATAAAAATTGAATACTACAGAAGAATCTAGGCCACTCGCAGTTCCTGGGGCGCGGGCGGTGGACACCCAGAGAGAAGGAACCATCATAGGATCATATCTCCGGTCATCTGCCCAAAGAACCTGCCAGGTATTGGAGAACCTGACGTCCATAGTAGCCATGTAGCGATGGACGTGCTCATCCTCCTCCCTGACATGGCGACACACCACCTATGGCGAGGCCGGCTCCCTCTGCACCGAATGTGGCCCACGCGGACGCCACCAAAGGAGATCAAGGTCGACGACGGGACCCGAGGCCGGGTTCCTCACCAAGCGGCGCGCCCCTCCAGGTAGCACCTCCCAATGTCAACCCGGCGGAACCCAGTCCCAGACATGGGTAAGCCGGACGTCGTCGTGAACGGGTCGATGACGAGGATGCGGGCCGGGCATCGTCGAGAACAAATAGTATATGCCCACAAAAACTAACATTTTTTATACGATTGAATTGTGATAAGTAAAATTCTATATGCAAATTCTAAATTTTTCTATAACTAAAATTATAAGAAACTAAAAAAACAATTTGACATTAATCTAATTCATCTAGCTAAAACTGATTCTAAAATTTCTAACATTTCTATATATATAACTAACATGTCTATAACATTTCTAATATTTCTATCACTAAAAACAGAAAAATTGCTAACATTTCTATAAATATTTCTATAACTAAAAAATAGAAAAATTTATAACATTTCTATATAACTAACATTTCTAATATTTCTATAACTAAAAAACAGAAAAATTTCTAACATTTCTATAACTAAAAAACAGATAATTTTCTATAACTAAAATTTATAACTAAAAAACTAAAAAAACAATGTGTGTGTGTGTGTGGACATGGCGGCCAGGGCAGGAGCTCACCGGCGAAGCGCGACGACGGGGGGCGGCGACGGGGACGGCGACGGGCGGTGACGACGGGGATGGGGACGGGGCGGCGACGAAGGTGACGGGGACGGGCCGGGCGGGGACGACGGTACGACAGGGCGGGGACGGCGGGGACGGCGACGGACGGAGGGGACGGGGACGGCCGGGGCGGCAACGGCGATGGGGGCGGCGGCGACGGGGCAGAGGAGAAAGAAGCAGAGGGGGAGATGAGAAACTGAATTTTTTTGGAAGTGCTTTCTTATATAGAACACCCCTTCAGTACCGGTTGGAGCCACCAACCGGTACTAAAGGTCTGTTTAGGCCAGGCCAAGCGGCGGGAAGCGCCCCCCTTTAGTACCGGGTGGTGGCACCAGCTGGTACTAAAGACCCCCCTTTAGTACCGGTTGGAGCTACGACCCGGTACTAAAGGTGGTGAGCTGGCGCAGGTGCGGTGCGGCAAGTTTAGTCCCACCTCGCTAGCCGAGGGGCGTCCGCATTGGTTTATAAGCCCCATTGCGGCAGCTCCGTCGAGCTCCTCTCCAAAGCAGGCCTACTGGGCCTATCTGTTCTCTGCTGCCCTGTGGGCCTACTGGGCCTTTGCGGGCTTGCATCCTGGCCCAATAACACGTTGGGTTTCTAGTCATATGCAGGCCGCTCTGGCCCAGTAGGCGGGCTTTTTTATTTTCTTATTTTTTTGCTTTATTTATATTTGAATTGGTTTTTGCTGTATTTAGAGTTTCTTTGTGAATATTTTTGCTTTAGGTACAAAAAATTACAAACTTTCTGTTAGTGCCGGTAGTTTTCAAATTTGAATAGTTTAAATTTAGAATTATTTGAAATTTATGTGAATCACTAGTTTGTGAATAACTTCACTTTGAAAAAAGATTTTTCAGTGATTCTTTTTTTTATGTTTAATATTAGTGTGTTTTATCATTATATTCAATTTGGTAATGCTTAGGTTATTTAAAAAATGAAATGCCTTTGTAACGGATGAGTTTTCATCCGAAACCCTGATACTTCGAAAGAGATTGTCCATTTTGTACACGAAGTGCATCCAGTTTTTACGGTAATCCTCTCTACTTTTTTGCACATGCTATGTGGGGGAAATTATGATACCATGCCAACTTTCAACCTTTTTCTGAGTTTGTTTGCACATAAAATTCCTTCGCATTTCAAATGCCAAAACACATAACTACCCTAACTATTACAGAGATTCCCTCCTGGGTGTCAAACACAGAAGAAAGTGATGATAGTGAAGCCGATCACATCCTAGATCTTTGGGTGTGAAACTTTTTCTTCGCGTGTGTCCCTTTGCGCCGTAGCCATGGAAAGTCTTTATCATTTAACTGGATGCTCAGATCAATATTCACTGTGAATGGAGCAATTTCATCAAACTTTTCATAATCTTCTGACATGTCTGTCTTCTCATCCACTCCCACAATGTTTCTCTTCCCAGAAAGAACAATGTGGCGCTTTGGCTCATCGTATGACGCATTCGCTTCCTTATCTTTTCTTTTTCTCGGCTTGGTAGACATGTCCTTCACATAGAAAACATGTGCCACATCATTATATAGGACGAATGGTTCGTCTGCATACGCAATCCACTGTTGTCATTCCGTACTGCGGATCTTCCGTTACCCTGCCTTGTGTCATATTGACCCATTTGCACAGAAACAAAGGGACCTTCAAACCACGTCCATAGTCAAGTTCCCATATGTCCTCTATGTAACCATATTATGTTTCCTTTCCCGTCTTGATTGTTGCATCAAAGCGGACACCACTGTTTTGGTTGGTGCTCTTCTTATCTTGGGCGATCGTGTAAAATGTATTACCATTTATCTCGTACCCTTTGAAAGTCATTATACTCGAAGATGGTAACTGGGACAACAAATACAAGTCATCTTCAATAGAGGTGTCATGCATGGTACATGTCTACAACCAGCCAGTGAAACTCCTGGTTTGTTCATGTGTAATCCAGTCATCAGACAGCTCCGGGTGTTTGTACCGTAGAAAATTCTTGTGTTCGTCCATATACGGAGCCACCAAGGCGGAATTCTGTAGAACTGTGTAGTGTGCTTCAGTGAGAGAAGGTCCGTCCATACATATTATTTGATTCCCTCCTAGTGTGCCTTTTCCATCCAATCTGCCCTTATGCCGCGATTCAAGAACACCAATCGGCTTAAGGTCAGGAATAAAGTCAATACAAAACTCAATGACCTCCTCATTTTCATGGCCCTTGGAGATGCTTCCTTCTGGCCTATCACGGTTATGAACATATTTCTTTAAGACTCCCATGAACCTCTCAAAGGGGAATATATTGTGTAGAAATAAAGGACCCAAAACGTTAATCTCTTCGCATAGGTGAACTAGGACATGCGTCATGATGTTGAAGAAGGATGGTGGGAACACCTACTCGAAACTGACAAGACATTGCACCAAATCATTCTCTAACCTTGGTATGATTTATGGATCGATTACCTTCTGAGAGATTGCATTGAGGAATGCACATAGCTTCACAATGGCTAATCGAACGTTATCTGGTAGAAGCCCCCTCAATGCAACCGGAAGCAGTAGCGTCATAATCACGTGGCAGTCATGAGACTTTAGGTTCTGGAACTTTTTCTCTGCCATGTTTATTATTCCCTTTATATTCGACGAGAAGCCAGACCGTACCTTAATACTGAGCAGGCGTTCAAAGAAGATTTCCTTCTCTTCTTTGGTAAGAGCGTAGCTGGCATGACCCTGATGTATGCCGTCTTTTCCATGCATATGTTGCTCGTCCTCCCGTGCCTCAGGTGTATCTTTTGTCTTCCCATGTATGCCCAAGAAGCCAAGCAGGGTCACGCAAAGATTCTTCGTCACGTGCATCATGTCGATTGCAGAGCGGTCCTCTAGGTCTTTCCAATAGGGCAGGTCCCAAAATATAGATTTCTTCTTCCACATGGGTGTGCGTCCGTCAGCGTCATTCGGAACAGGTTTTCCGTCAGGACCCTTTCCAAAGACTACCTTCAAACCGTTGACCATATCATGTACATCAGCACCAGTACGGTGGCGAGGCTTCGTCCGGTGATCCGCCTCACCTTTGAAATGCTTGCCTTTTTTTCTTACGGGATGCCAGCTCAGAAGAAATCGACGATGTCCTAGGTACACGTTCTTCCTATAATTTTCCAAATATATATTGTCAGTATCATCCAAACAGTGCATGCATGTGCGGTATTGATGTCTACTACACAACCTTCTTCTTGTATACGTTGTTGGGCCTCCAAGTGCAGAGGTTTGTAGGAAAGTAGCAAATTTCCCTCAAGTGGATGACCTAAGGTTTATCAATCCGTAGGAGCCGTAGGATGAAGATGGTCTCTCTCAAGCAACCCTGCAACCAAATAACAAAGAGTCTCTTGTGTCCCCAATGAAGGAAATATGCCCTAGAGGCAATAATAAAGTTATTATTTATTTCCTTATATCATGATAAATGTTTATTATTCATGCTAGAATTGTATTAACCGGAAACATAATACATGTGTGAATACATAGACAAAAAGAGTGTCACTAGTATGCCTCTACCTGATTAGCTCGTTAATCAAAGATGGTTATGTTTCCTAACCATAGACAAAGGAGTTGTTATTTGATTAACGGGATCACATCATTAGTTGAATGATCTGATTGACATGACCCATTCCATTAGCTTAGCACCCGATCGTTTAGTATGTTGCTATTGCTTTCTTCATGACTTATACATGTTCCTATGACTATGAGATTATGCAACTCCCGTTTGCCGGAGGAACACTTTGTGTGCTACCAAACGTCACAACGTAACTGGGTGATTATAAAGGAGCTCTACAGGTGTCTCCAAAGGTAAATGTTGGGTTGGCATATTTCGAGATTAGGATTTGTCACTTCGATTGTCGGAGAGGTATCTCTGGGCCCTCTCGGTAATGCACATCACATAAGGCCTGCAAGCATTACAACTAATATGTTAGTTGTGAGATGATGTATTACGGAACGAGTAAAGAGACTTGCCGGTAACGAGATTGAACTAGGTATTGGATACCGACGATCGAATATCGGACAAGTAACATACCGATGACAAAGGGAACAACGTATGTTGTTATGCGGTCTGACCGATAAAGATCTTCGTAGAATATGTAGGAGCCAATATGGGCATCGAGGTCCCGCTATTGGTTATTGACCGGAGACGTGTCTCGGTCATGTCTACATTGTTCTTGAACCATAGGGTCCGCACGCTTAAAGTTACGATGACAGTTGTTATGAGTTTTATGCATTTTGATGTACCGAAGTTTGTTCGAAGTCCCGGATGTGATCACGGACATGACGAGGAGTCTCGGAATGGTCGAGACATAAAGATTGATATATTGGATGACTATATTCGGACACCGGAAGGGTTCCGGGGAAGTTTCGGATAAAACCGGAGCACTGGGGGGTTACCGGAACCCCCCGGGGGGTTAATGGGCCTCATGGGCCTAATGTGGAGAAGAGGAAGGGGCTGCCAGGGCAGGCCGCGCGCCTCCTCTCCCCCTAGTCCGAATTGGACAAGGATCGAGGGGCGGCGCCCCCCCTTTCCTACTCTCCCTCCACCTCTCCTAGTTGGACAAGGAACGGGGAGGGGAGTCCTACTCCCGGTAGGAGTAGGACTCCTCCTGCGCGGCTCCTATGGCCGGCCGCACCCCCCCTTGGATCCTTTATATACAGAGGCAGGGGGGCACCCTATAACACACAAGTTGATCCTCGTGATCGTTCCTTAGCCGTGTGCGGTGCCCCCTGCCACCATATTCCACCTCGGTCATATCGTTGTAGTGCTTAGGCGAAGCCCTGCGTCGGTAGAACATCATCATCATCACCACGCCGTTGTGCTGACGGAACTCATCCCCGAAGCTTTGCTGGATCGTAGCCCGGGGAGCGTCATTGAGCTGTACGTGTGCTAAGAACTCGGAGGTGCCGGAGTAACGGTGCTTGGATCGGTCGGATCAGGAAGATGTACGACTACTTCCTCTACATTGTGTTAATGCTTCCGTTGCGATCTACAAGGGTACGTAGATCATACTCTCCCCTTTCGTTGCTATGCATCACCATGATCTTGCGTGTGCCTAGGTTTTATATGTTGATGTTATATGCACGAGTAGAACACAAGTGAGTTGTGGGCGATATAAGTCATACTGCCTACCAGCATGTCATACTTTGGTTCGGCGGCATTGTTGGATGAGACGACCCGGACCGACATTACACGTACGCTTACGCGAGACCAGTTCTCCCGACGTGCTTTGCACATAGGTGGCTTGCGGGCGACAGTCTCTCCAACTTTAGTTGAACCGAGTGTGGCTATGCCCGGTCCTTGCGAAGGTTAAAAGGGCATCAACTTGACAAACTATCGTTGTGGTTTTGATGCGTAGGTGAGATTGGTTCTTGCTTAAGCCCGTAGCAGCCACGTAAAACTTGCAACAACAAAGTAGAGGACGTCTAACTTGTTTTTGCAGGGCATGTTGTGATGTGATATGGTCAAGACATGATGCTAAATTTTATTGTATGAGATGATCATGTTTTGTAACCGAGTTATCGGTAACTGGCAGGAGCCATATGGTTGTCGCTTTATTGTATGCAATGCAATCGCGATGTAATGCTTAACTTTATCACTAAGCGGTAGCGATAGTCGTGGAAGCATAATATTGGCAAGACGACAACGATGCTAGGATGGAGATCAAGGTGTTGCGCCGGTGACGATGGTGATCACGACGGTGCTTCGGAGATGGAGATCACAAGCACAAGATGATGATGGCCATATCATATCACTTATATTGATTGCATGTGATGTTTATCTTTTATGAATCTTATCTTGCTTTGATTGACGGTAGCATTATAAGATGATCTCTCACTAATTATCAAGAAGTGTTCTCCCTGAGTATGCACCGTTGCGAAAGTTCTTCGTGCTGAGACACCACGTGATGATTGGGTGTGATAGGCTCTACGTTCAAATACAACGGGTGCAAAACAGTTGCACACGCGGAATACTCAGGTTATACTTGACGAGCCAAGCATATACAGATATGGCCTCGGAACACGGAGACCGAAAGGTCGAGCGTGAATCATATAGTAGATATGATCAACATAGTGATGTTCACCAATGAAACTACTCCATCTCACGTGATGATCGGACATGGTTTAGTTGATTTGGATCACATGATCACTTAGAGGATTAGAGGGATGTCTATCTAAGTGGGAGTTCTTAAATAATTTGATTAATTGAACTTAAATTTATCATGAACTTAGTACCTGATAGTATCTTGCTTGTTTATGTTTGATTATAGATAGATGGCTCGTGCTGTTGTTCCGTTGAATTTTAATGCGTTCCTTGAGAAAGCAAAGTTGAAAGATGATGGTAGGAATTACACGGACTGGGTCCGTAACCTAAGGATTATCCTCATTGCTGCACAGAAGAATTACATCCTGGAAGCACCGCTGGGTGCCAGGCCTGCTGCTGGAGCAACACCAGATGTTATGAACGTCTGGCAGAGCAAAGCTTATGACTACTCGATACTTCAGTGTGCCATGCTTTACGGCTTAGAATCGGGACTTCAACGACGTTTTGAACGTCATGGAGCATATGAGATGTTCCAGGAGTTGAAGTTAATATTTCAAGCAAATGCCCGGATTGAGAGATATGAAGTCTCCAATAAGTTCTATAGCTACAAGATGGAGGAGAACAGTTCTGTCAGTGAGCATATACTCAAAATGTCTGGGTATAATAATCACTTGATTCAATTGGGAGTTAATCTTCCAGATGATTGCGTCATTGACATAATTCTCCAATCACTGCCACCAAGCTACAAGAGCTTCATGATGAACTATAATATGCAAGGGATGAATAAGACTATTCCCGAGCTCTTCGCAATGCTGAAAGCTGCGGAGGTAGAAATCAAGAAGGAGCATCAAGTGTAGATGGTCAACAAGACGACTAGTTTCAAGAAAAAGGGCAAAGGGAAGAAGAAGGGGAACTTCAAGAACAACGGCAAGCAAGTTGCTGCTCAAGAGAAGAAACCCAAGTCTGGACCTAAGCGTGAAACTGAGTGCTTCTACTGCAAACAGACTGGTCACTGGAAGCGGAACTGCCCCAAGTATTTGGCGGATAAGAAGGATGGCAAGGTGAAGAAAGGTATATGTGATATACATGTTATTGATGTGTACCTTACTAATGCTCGCAGTAGCACCTGGGTATTTGATACTGGTTCTGTTGCTAATATTTGCAACTCGAAACAGGGACTATGGATTAAGCGAAGATTGGCTAAGGACGAGGTGACGATGCGTGTGGGAAATGGTTCCAAAGTCGATGTGATCGTGGTCGGCACGCTACCTCTACATCTACCTTCGGGATTAGTATTAGACCTAAATAATTGTTATTTGGTGCCAGCGTTGAGCATGAACATTATATCTGGATCTTGTTTAATGCGAGACGGTTATTCATTTAAATCAGAGAATAATGGTTGTTCTATTTATATGAGTAATATCTTTTATGGTCATGCACCCTTGAAGAGTGGTCTATTCTTATTGAATCTCGAGAGTAGTGATACACATATTCATAATGTTGAAGCCAAAAGATGCAGAGTTGATAATGATGGTGCAACTTATTTGTGGCACTGCCGTTTAGGTCATATCGGTGTAAAGCACATGAAGAAACTCCATACTGATGGACTTTTGGAACCACTTGATTATGAATCACTTGGTACTTGCGAACCGTGCCTCATGGGCAAGATGACTAAAACACCGTTCTCCGGTACTATGGAGAGAGCAACAGATTCGTTGGAAATCATACATACAGATGTATGTGGTCCAATGAATATTGAGGCTCGTGGTTGATATCGTTATTTTCTCACATTCACAGATGATTTAAGCAGATATGGGTATATCTACTTAATGAAACATAAGTCTGAGACATTTGAAAAGTTCAAAGAATTTCAGAGTGAAGTTGAAAATCAGCAAGAAAATGAAGTTTGTACGATCTGATCGTGGAGGATAATATTTGAGTTACGAGTTTGGTGTACATTTGAAGGAATGCGGAATAATTTCGCAACTCACGCCACCCGGAACACCACAGCGTAATGGTGTGTCCGAACGTCGTAATCGTACTTTACTAGATATGGTGCGATCTATGATGTCTCTTACTGATTACCGCTATCGTTTTGGGGATATGCTCTAGAGACGGCCGCATTCACGTTAAATAGGGCACCATCAAAATCCGTCGAGATGACGCCTTATGAACTATGGTTTGGCAAGAAACCAAAGTTGTCGTTTCTGAAAGTTTGGGGCTGCGATGCTTATGTGAAAAAACTTCAACCTGATAAGCTCGAACCCAAATCGGAGAAATGTGTCTTCATAGGATATCCAAAGGAAACTATTGGATACACCTTCTATCACAGATCCGAAGAAGATTTTTGTTGCTAAATTCGGAAACTTTCTTGAGAAGGAGTTTCTCTCGAAAGAAGTGAGTGGGAGGAAAGTAGAACTTGACGAGGTAACTGTACCTGCTCCCTTATTGGAAAGTAGTACATCACAGAAAACTATTTCTACGACACTTACACCAATAAGTGAGGAAGTTAATGATAATGATCATGAATCTTCAGGACAAGATACTACTGAACCTCGTAGATCAACCAGAGTGAGATCCGCGCCAGAGTGTTACGGTAATCTAGTTCTGGAAGTCATGCTACTAGATCATGATGAACCTACGAACTATGAAGAAGCGATGGTGAGCCCAGATTCCGCAAAATGGCTTGAAGCCATGAAATCTGAGATGGGATCCATGTATGAGAACAAAGTATGGACTTTGGTTGACTTGCCCGGTGATAGGCAAGCAATTGAGAATAAATGGATCTTCAAGAAGAAGACTGACGCTGATGGTAATGTTACTGTCTACAAAGCTCAACTTGTCGCAAAAGGTTTTCGACAAGTTCAAGGGGTTGACTACGATGAGACCTTCTCACCCGTAGCGATGCTTAAGTCTGTCCGAATCATGTTAGCAATTGCCGCATTTTATGATTATGAAATTTGGCAGATGGATGTCAAAACTGCATTCCTGAATGGATTTCTGGAAGAAGAATTGTATATGATGCAACCGGAAGGTTTTGTCGATCCAAAGGGAGCTAACAAAGTGTGCAAGCTCCAGCGATCCATTTATGGACTGGTGCAAGCCTCTCGGAGTTGGAATAAACATTTTGATAGTGTGATCAACGCATTTGGTTTTATACAGACTTTTGGAGAAGCCTGTATTTACAAGAAAGTCAGTGGGAGCTTTGTAGCATTTCTGATATTATATGTGGATGACATATTACTGATTGGAAATGATATAGAATTTCTGGATAGCATAAAGGGATACTTGAATAAGAGTTTTTCAATGAAAGACCTCGGTGAAGCTGCTTACATATTAGGCATTAAGATCTATAGAGATAGATCAAGACGCTTAATTGGACTTTCACAAAGCACATACCTTGACAAACTTTTGAAAAAGTTCAAAATGGATCAAGCAAAGAAAGGGTTCTTGCCTGTGTTACAAGGTGTGAAATTGAGTAAGACTCAAAGCCCGACCACTACAGAAGATAGAGAGAAAATGAAAGATGTTCTCTATGCTTCAGCCATAGGCTCTATCATGTATGCAATGCTGTGTACCAGACCTGATGTGTGCCTTGCTATAAGTCTAGCAGGGAGGTACCAAAGTAATCCAGGAGTGGATCACTGGACAGCGGTCAAGAACATCCTGAAATACCTGAAAAGGACTAAGGATATGTTTCTCATATATGGAGGTGACAAAGAGCTCATCGTAAAAGGTTACGTTGATGCAAGCTTTGACACTGATCCGGATGATTCTAAATCGCAAACCGGATACGTGTTTACATTAAATGGTGGAGCTGTCAGTTGGTGCAGTTCGAAACAAAGCGTCGTAGCGGGATCTACATGTGAAGCGGAGTACATAGCTGCTTCGGAAGCAGCAAATGAAGGAGTCTGGATGAAGGAGTTCATATCCGATCTAGGTGTCATACCTAGTGCATCGGGTCCAATGAAAATCTTTTGTGACAATACTGGTGCTATTGCTTTGGCAAAGGAATCCAGATTTCACAAGAGAACCAAGCACATCAAGAGACGCTTCAATTCCATCCGGGATCTAGTCCAGGTGGGAGACATAGAGATTTGCAAGATACATACGGATCTGAATGTGGCAGACCCGTTGACTAAGCCTCTTCCACGAGCAAAACATGATCAGCACCAAGACTCCATGGGTGTTAGAATCATTACAATGTAATCTAGATTATTGACTCTAGTGCAAGTGGGAGACTGAAGGAAATTTTCCCTAGAGGCAATAATAAAGTTATTATTTATTTCCTTATATCATGATAAATGTTTATTATTCATGCTAGAATTGTATTAACCGGAAACATAATACATGTGTGAATACATAGACAAAAAGAGTGTCACTAGTATGCCTCTACCTGACTAGCTCGTTAATCAAAGATGGTTATGTTTCCTAACCATAGACAAAGGAGTTGTTATTTGATTAACGGGATCACATCATTAGTTGAATGATCTGATTGACATGACCCATTCCATTAGCTTAGCACCCGATCGTTTAGTGTGTTGCTATTGCTTTCTTCATGACTTATACATGTTCCTATGACTATGAGATTATGCAACTCCCATTTACCGGAGGAACACTTTGTGTGCTACCAAACGTCACAACGTAACTGGGTGATTATAAAGGAGCTTTACAGGTGTCTCCAAAGGTAAATGTTGGATTGGCGTATTTCGAGATTAGGATTTGTCACTCCGATTGTCGGAGAGGTATCTCTGGGCCCTCTCGGTAATGCACATCACATAAGCCTTGCAAGCATTACAACTAATATGTTAGTTGTGAGATGATGTATTACTGAACGAGTAAAGAGACTTGCCGGTAACGAGATTGAACTAGGTATTGGATACGGACGATCGAATCTCGGACAAGTAACATACCGATGACAAAGGGAACAACGTATGTTGTTATGCGGTCTGACCGATAAAGATCTTCGTAGAATATGTAGGAGCCAATATGGGCATCGAGGTCCCGCTATTGGTTATTGACCGGAGACGTGTCTCGGTCATGTATAGATTGTTCTCGAACCGTAGGGTCCGCACGCTTAAAGTTACGATGACAGTTGTTATGAGTTTTATGCATTTTGATGTACCAAAGTTTGTTCGGAGTCCCGGATGTGGTGACGGACATGACGAGGAGTCTCGGAATGGTCGAGACATAAATATTGATATATTTGATGACTATATTCGGACACCGGAAGGGTTCCGGGGATGTTTCGGATAAATCCGGAGCACCGGGGGGTTACCGGAACCCCCCGGGGGGTTAATGGGCCTCATGGGCCTAATGTGGAGAAGAGGAAGGGGCTGCCACGGCAGGCCGCGCGCCCCCTCTCCCCCTGGTCCGAATTGGACAAGGAGGGAGGGGCGGCGCCCCCCCTTTCCTACTCTCCCTCCACCTCTCCTAGTTGGACAAGGAACGGGGAGGGGAGTCCTACTCCCGGTAGGAGTAGGACTCCTCCTGCGCGCCTCCTATGGCCGGCTGCACCCCCCTTGGATCCTTTATATACGAAGGCAGGGGGGCACCCTAGAACACACAAGTTGATCCTCGTGATCGTTCCTTAGCCGTGTGCGGTGCCCCCTGCCACCATATTCCACCTCGGTCATATCGTTGTAGTGCTTAGGCGAAGCCCTGCGTTGGTAGAACATCATCATCGTCACCACGCCATTGTGCTGACGGAACTCATCCCCGAAGCTTTGCTGGATCGGAGCCCGGGGAGCGTCATCGAGCTGTACGTGTGCTAAGAACTCGGAGGTGCCGGAGTAACGGTGCTTGGATCGGTCGGATCGGGAAGACGTACAACTACTTCCTCTACGTTGTGTCAACGCTTCCGTTGCGATCTACAAGGGTACGTAGATCATACTCTCCCCTCTCGTTGCTATGCATCACCATGATCTTGCGTGTGCGTAGGAATTTTTTTGAAATTACTACGTTCCCCAACACCCAACACACCCAATACAATGGTAAATTGTGTAGGTGCACTAGTTCGGAGAAGAGATGGTGATACAAGTGGTATATGGATAGTAGATAATAGTTTTTGTAATCTGAAAATATAAAAACAGCAAGGTAACTAATGGTAAAGTGAGCGTAAATGGTATTGCAATGATAGGAAACAAGGCCTAGGGTTCATACTTTCACTAGTAGTCCACTCAACAATTATAACATAATTGGATCATATAACTATCCCTCAACATGCAACAAAGAGTCACTTCAAAGTCACTAATAGCGGAGAACGAACGAAGAGATTATGGTAGGGTACGAAACCACCTCAAAGTTATTCTTTCCAATCAATCTGTTGGGCTATTCCTATAAGTGTCACAAACAGCCCTAGAGTTTGTACTAGAATAACACCTTAAGAGACAAATCAACCAAAACCCTAATGTCACATAGATACTCCAATGTCACGTCAATTATCCGTGGGTATGATTATACGATATGCATCACACAATCTCAGATTCATCTATTCAACGAACACATAGAACCTCAAAGAGTGCCCCAAAGTTTCTACCAGAGAATCACGATGAAAACGTGTGCCACCCCCTATACATAGGTTCATGGGCGGAACCCGCAAGTTGATCACCAAAACATACATCAAATGAATCACGTGGTATCCCATTGTCACCACAGATACGCACGGCAAGACATACATCAAGTGTTCTCAAATCATTAAAGACTCAATCCAATAAGATAACTTCAAAGGGGAAACTCAATCAATTACAAGAGAGTAGAGGGGGAGGAGAAACATAAGATCCAACTATAATAGCAAAGCTTGTGATACATCAAGATCGTGCCAAATCAAGAACACGAGAGAGAGAGAGGGAGAGAGATAAAAAACATGGCTACTGGTACATACCCTCGGCCCCGAGGGAGAACTACTCCCTCCTCGTCATGGAGAGCACCGGAAATGATGAAGATGGCCACCGGAGAGGGATTCCCCCCTCCGGCAGGGTGCCGGAATGGGTCTAGATTGGTTTTCGGTGGCTACGGAGGCTTCAAGCGGCGGAACTCTCGATCTATTGTGCTCCCGGATGTTTTTAGGGTACATGGAGATATATAGGTGGAAGAAGTACGTCAGGGGGCCCACGAGCATGGGGGGCGCGCCCAGGGGGTTGGGCGCGCCCCCCCTACCTCGTGGTCTCCTCGTAGATCCCCTGACGTGCACTCCAAATCTTCTGGGCTTCTTCTGATCCAAAAATAAGTTTCGTGAAGTTTCAGGTCAATTGGACTCTGTTTGGTTTTCCTTTTCTGCGATATTCTAAAACAAGGTAAAAACATAAACTAGCACTGGGCTCTGGGTTAATAGGTTAGTCCCAAAAATGATATGAAAGTCTATAATAAAGCCCATAAACATCCAAAACAGTAGATAATATGGCATGAAGCAATAAAAAATTATAGATACGTTGGAGACGTATCAGCATCCCCAAGCTTAATTCCTGCTCGTCCTCGAGTAGGTAAATGATAAAAACAGAATTTTTGATGCGGAGTGCTACTTGGCATAATTTCAATGTAATTCTTCTTAATTGTGGCATGAATGTTCAGATCCGAAAGATTCAAGATAAAAGTTCATATTGACATAAAAATAATAATACTTCAAGCATACTAACTAAGGAATCATGTCTTCTTAAAATAACATGGCCAAAGAAAGTTCAACCCTACAAAATCATAAAGTTTAGTCATGCTCCATTTTCGTCACACAAGAATGCTCTCATCATGCACAACCCCGATGAAAAGCCAAGCAATTGTTTCATAGTTTAGTAATCTCAAACTCATAAACCTTCACGCAATACATGAGCGCGAGCCATGGATATAGCACTATGGGTGCAATAGAATATGATGATGGGGGTTATGTGGAGAAGACAAAAAGGAGAAAGTCTCACATCAACGAGGCTAATCAATGAGCTAGGGAGATGCCCATCGATTGATGTTAATGCAAGGAGTAGCGATTGCCATGCAACGGATGCACTAGAGCTATAAATGTATGAAAGCTCAACAAAAGAAACTAAGTGGGTGTGCATCCAACTTGCTTGCTCACGAAGACCTAGGGCACTTGAGGAGGCCCATTGTTGGAATATACAAGCCAAGTTCTATAATGAAAAATTCCCACTAGTATAAGAAAGTGACAAAACAAGAGACTCTCTATCATGAATATTATGGTGCTACTTTGAAGCACAAGAGTGGCAAAGGATAGTAGCATTGTCCCTTCTCTCTTTTTCTCTCATTTTTTTCATTTTTTTGGGCCTTCTCTTTTTTTATGGCCTTTCTCTTTTTTTGGGACTTCTCTTTTTTATGGCCTTTCTCTTTTTTTATTCCACAGTTGGGACAATGCTCTAGAAAATGATGATCATCACACTTCAATTTATTTACAACTCAATGATTGCAACTCGGTGCTAGAACAAAAGATGAATCTATATGAATGCCTCCAGCAGTGTACCGGGATATGCAATCAAGACATGTATGAAAGAATTATGAACGGTGACTTTACCACAAATACTATGTCAACTACATAATCATGCTAAGCAATATGACAATGATGAATGTGTCATGATGAACGGAATGGTGGAAAGTTGCATGGCAATATATCTTGGAATGGCTATGGAAATGCCATAATAGGTAGGTATGGTGGATGTTTTTAGGAAGATATAAGGAGGTTTATGTGTGACAGAGCATATCATATCACGGGGTTTGGATGCACCTGCGAAGTTTGCACCAACTCTCAATGTGAGAAAGGGCAATGCACGGTACGGAAGAAGCTATCAAGGATGGAAGGGTGAGAGTGCGTATAATCCATGGACTCAACATTAGTCATAAAGAACTCACATACTTAATGCAAAAATCTACAAGTCATCAAAAACCTAAGCACTACGCGCATGCTCCTAGGGGGATAGATTGGTAGGAAAAAACCATCACTCGTCCCCGACTGCCACTCATATGGAAGACAATCAAATAACACCTCATGTTTCAAATTCTTTACATAATGTTTACCATACGTGCATGCTACGGGACTTGCAAACTTCAACACAAGCATTTCTCAATTTCACAATTACTCAACTAGCACGACTTTGATATTATTACCTCCATATCTCAAAACAATCATCAAGCATCAAACTTCTCTTAGTATTCAAAACACTCATAAGAAAGTTTTACTAATCTTGGATACCTAGCATATTAGGATTTTAAGAAAAATACCATGATATTTAAGACTCTCAAAATAATCTAAGTGAAGCATGAGAGTTCATCTATTTCTTAAAAATAAAACTACCACCGTGCTTTAAAAAGATATAAGTGAAGCACTAAAGCAAATGACAAACTACTCTGAAAGATATAAGTGAAGATCAATGAGTAGTCGAATAATTATGAAACTATGTGAAGACTCTCTAAGATTTAATAATTTCAGATCTTAGTATTTTATTCAAACAGCAAGCAAAACAAAAAAATGACATCTAAGAATAGAAAACATCATGTGAAGAAGCAAAAACTTAGGATCAACCGATACTAACCGATAGTTGTTGAAGAAGAAAGGTGGGATACCAACCGGGGCATCCCCAAGCTTAGACGCTTGAGACTTATTGAAATATTATCTTGGGGTGCCTTGGGCATCCCCAAGCTTGAGCTTTTGTGTCTCCTTAATTCCTCTCATATCACGGTCTCCCTGAATCTCAAAAGCTTCATCCACACAAAACTCAACAAGGACTCGTGAGATAAGTTAGTATAAACCATTACAAAAACCTTATCATACTCTACTGTAGCAAATCACTAAAATTATTATTCAACATTCCATACTAAATGCCTCTGCATATTTAATAGTCCTATCCTCAAATAGAATCATTAAAGAAGCAAACATATGCCACTACACCACAACACTACATCCCCAACAAACAAGTTTGTCGGGAAAACAACATCCACCGACAGACGGTCGGTCGGGAAAGACTATTGCCGACCGACCACGTCTGTTGGGGAAAGTCCAGACGGGAAAGCCTTTTCCCGACTGACAGTTTGACGGCTATCTAAAGGATTCCCGACCGACTTTCTGTTGGCCCTGCTATGATCTTTTCCCGACCGACTGTCTGATGATAATCTTTCCCGACCGACTGTTTGATGGTACTTTCTTTGCCGACCGACTTTCTGTTGGCCCTGCCATGAACTTTTCCCGACCAATAGTCTGACGGTAGTACATTTGCCGACCAACTTTCTCTAGGCCCTGCCATAAACCTTTCCTGACCAACAGTAGGACACTGTTATCTTTTGCTGACCGACAGGCCGATGGCATTTTCTTTAGCCGAGCAAGGTATATTTAATTTCCACCCATTATTTGGCTTGTGCCTTGCCAAACAGTATCAATCAAGTTACAATAACTTGCCAAACAATAACAATCAATATTAAACCAGAACCAAAGAATAATATAGGTAACTAACTACAAGGAGGATACATTTATGTTTCAGCGACCGAAACATCTGATATGTTTACAAATGATACTCCCTTCGTTCCAAAATAGATGACCCAACTTTGTACTAACTTTGTACTAACTTTGTACTAAAGTTAGTACAAAATTGAGTCATCTATTTTGGAACGGAGGGAGTAGACGCATGTCCGGCTATTCATTGTTTGCTCCACTACACATAATACCGAGTTGACAAGAACATAAGGTTTACAAAATGATAACTAAAAGACACATTATTTTTACTCAATTACACAAAATGTTCAGCTGACGCAAACTGCCATCTTCATGGTTTCTCCCTGGTCCTCTTGTATGTTATTCCTACAAAGAATAAAAAGGTCAACGGTGAATTCATGCATTCATAGGGATAATTGGAAAAATAGTAATTATATAAAGCATTAATGGAAAAAACATACTGGGATTTTAGTATTATAATAACTGGGCATGTTCAGAATAATGCCACTGCATGTTGTAATTAGAATATGTGATGTGTTAGACATAATAGAGCATCAATTCCACACCGACTCGCCATCATGTGACTACTCACATACAAAACTAGCGCTCAAGAACTATTTACTGTTATTGGATTAAGATTCAAAAAACTAGAATATCGACATGTAAATTAGAGTAGAAATTAGCACAAACGGAGTGAAAATTCCATATCATGCAGTTCACATCAGAAAACAACAAAACAAATTATTTATCGACTTATTATACCATGGAAATAAGTAATGAGATGTATATTCTGTAGGGGCAGAGTACATATGATGCATTGTAACCCATATGACTCATGACTAACTGTTCTTTACGACATTCAGACAAAATTCTTTTAAAGAAACAAAGCAAACAAACTCCAAACTGAATGAAAAAAAGTTTCACCGGCATCCAGGTCAAGGACAACAAACATATACGAGCATGTTGGCAAGATTAAATTAGTCATCCTCTCCCAAAAATTACAAAGTTTAGAGGTGTACCGGATTTTTCCTCATCACGCTTCTCTTCAGCGTCCTCTCTGGGTTGCCGAATCAATCTGCGGATGCAAAAAAGATAGTAAAGAATGATTGTTTGCCAATAGTCAAAAAACTATGATCTAGTAATAGAAATTAATTTAATGAGGGTCTAGAAAAGATGAGTAGTTCTACTACACTGGTAGAAAAAGGGCCTATAGTCCCGGTTCGTAAGGGCCTTTAGTCCCGGTTCCTGAACCGGGACTAAAGTGTCGGTACTAATGCCCTAACCCTTTAGTCCCGGTTCAATCCAGAACCGGGACTAAAGGGCGCGGCCACGTGGAGCTCCACCTTTAGTCCCGGTTGGTAACACCAACCGGGACTAAAGGAAATTTTATGATTTTTTTTTTGAAAATTTGTTTTGAATTTTTTTTTATTTTCAAACTTCTGAATTATGATCTAGTAATAGAAATTAATTTAATGAGGGTCTAGAAAAGATGAGTAGTTCTACTACCACTGGTAGAAAAAGGGCCTATAGTCCCGGTTCGTAAGGGCCTTTAGTCCCGGTTGCTGAACCGGGACTAAAGTGTCGGTACTAATGCCCTGACCCTTTAGTCCCGGTTCAATCCAGAACCGGGACTAAAGGGCGCGGCCACGTGGAGCTCCACCTTTAGTCCCGGTTGGTAACACCAACCGGGACTAAAGGAAATTTTATGATTTTTTTTTTTGAAATTTTTTTTTGAAATTTTTTTTGAATTTTTTTTTATTTTCAAACTTTTGAATTATTTTAACCTCTAGTCTGTAATCACCACCCCTCATCACTTCTCAATTTATCCTCTAATCACCCCTCATCATTCCAAATCATCTAACTTCCCGAACGGTCACCCATCCTTCCACTCCCCCAGCCTGAGCACGCTTAACTTCCGGGTTCTATTCTCCCTCGCTCCAAGTCTGCACTTTTTGTTTTCCTGACAATAGTAAGATGTCAATCCTATTAACCTTCAGGAATTTTGCTTGAGCATGAAGTGACACATTTCACTGTTTTATTTTGAAACTATTGTTTTAAAAAACAATAATTATTTAGTAACACTAATATTTCTTGAATAATTAGTTTGACCATTGTTTGACCACAGTTTGACCACAGTTTGACCAGATTTGACCAAAATTGAAATAACTAAAATAATTATTTAGTAACACTAATATTCTAGAATAATTAGTTTGACCATTGTTTGACCACAGTTTTCCCACTGTTTGAATATTTTTCAATTTTTTCCACTCTAGATCTTAAAAGCCCCGTAACTTTTTTCTATTAGGTTTTTGAGGATTTTGAAAATGTTTAACGGGGTTCCCCCCGTTAAATTTGGATGTAACTTTTCGAGTAGATGATTTTTCATATAAAAAACTTCTTCATCCGAGTTAGTATGCAAAAGTCATGCCCATTTTTACAATTTTTAGAGAGATTTTGCAAATAAAGTCAAAATTCACATTTGCAAATTTTCCCAACAACTAGACCACATATCACATGCGAAACTTATTTTCTTTTATTTTTTTGACATTTCCATTATTTTCTTTTATTTTTTTTAAAACTGAAAAGGCGATCCAGGGGGGGTAGAGTTTGAAAATGGGACCTTTAGTACCGGTTCGTGGCACGAACCGGGACTAAAGGTCTCAACCCCATTAGTCCCGGTTCGTGCCTCAAACTGGGACTGGTGCCGGCGGACGCAGGCCGAACCCGGCTTCCTGGGGGCGCCTGGGGCGCCGGCACAAGCAAAAAGGGTGCGTGGGTCCGCCCTGTCGGCGAGGCGAGCGCCTCTTCCCGCCGTTTCTTCCCGCGTTTTCCCCACTTCCCTCCCATACTCTTCCTTCGTCCCGCCAATCTCCCTCCCGCTCGCCTCCCTCCCAGCCGGCCGCCATGCCACCGAAGAAGTACGTCGCCCCCGCGCGGGAGGCTGTCACCGCCGACCGGCGGAATAGGGCCATCGCCAAAAGGCCCGCGACAACGCGACGTGCGCGGATGCGGCTGCCTCGGCGGACCAAACCGAGGCCGAGGCGACTCGCGCGGGGATGATGAATCCACCCGGAAGCCATGCCCAGTACGCGTGTAACACCCTCGATACGACTATATCTCCCACGTGTCGAGGCACGACTTAGAGGCATAATCGCATTGAAGGCATATGTCGCAAGTCAGGTAATCATCACAAACATCCCATGTAATATAAATAATGAAAAGGGATAACATAGTTGGCTTACACTCGCCACGTCAATCAAGTACATAAATAACATACATCATCCAAACACTCATGGCCCGACTACGGTGCCAAAATAGAAGAAAACCCAACATGCGACACGGTCCCAATCACCCCCAACTGGGCACCACTTCATGCCGAAGGAGATCACACAAGCCCTGAGCATATCTTCAAGAATCTGGTTGACACGCTCGACTTGACTGCTTGTTTGTGGATGGAAAGCAGTGCTGAAGCCGATGTTGGTGCCCATGGCCTTCTAAAAAGAATCCCAAAACATGGAGGTAAAGATGCTGCCACGGTCTGAAGATATCACTTGAGGGATACCGTGCAGAGAGACAATTCGAGAGGTATAGAGTTCCGCCAATTGAGCTGCAGTGATCGACTCTTTGATAGACAGAAAGTGAGCCACTTTGGTGAGTTTATCGATGACAACGAATATAGCATCATTGCCACGCTTGGACTTTGGAAACCCAGTCACAAAGTCCATTTCAATGTGGTCAAACTTCCATTCTGGAATGGCAAGAGGTTGGAGGAGACCAGCTGGCCTTTGGTGTTCTGCCTTCACTCTTCTGCAGACATCACATTCATTCACGAATTGAGCGATCTCACGCTTCATTCGGGTCCACCAATAAGCTTGCTTGAGGTCCTGATACATCTTCTTATTCCCAGGGTGGATGGAGAGGAGAGAATTGTGAGCCTCGTTCATGATCACTTTACGGAGGTCACCTTTGGGTACAACAATTCGATCCTCGAAGAAGAGAGTATCCTTGTCATCAAGGCGGTAGCACTTGTACTTGGGTTGACTCTTGGCAATCCCAATCTTCACCTTTTTCACCATAGCATCAAGAAGCTAGGCTTGGCGAATCTGGTCTTCTAAGGTAGGAGAGACTTGAAGGTTGGCGAGGAAACCTTGAGGAACAACTTGCAAATTCAGTTTGCGAATCGGAGCTACGGATGCAAAGCTACGAGGCCTCGAACATGAGCACATGGACTGAAATTCTGAGGACTTAGACGAAATTCACCTAGGGTTTACTGTTCATCCCGAATCAGATCTGGATCCGACGAGTCACTGTAGCGGTGCGGCCTTCGAGGACCGCCGGACGGAGATGGGGATCGCCGGAGCTTGGCTGGCCGGATCCGAAGCTTGGGGAGGAGGGGCCGGCCGGTCGGCAAGGTTGCCGCGGTGGTGCGGCTTGACCCCGGCGGCCGGACGGCGGCCGGAGTCAAGGCACGGGTCGGCGGGGCGGCGAAACGGCGAGGTCTCCGGCGAGGGTGCTACAAGTTGGTATCAGAGCCAGGTTCATGCATTTCCTGTCATATCTTGCATATGCATTCCGCATCGCATCTCACATAGCATATCATCATTGCATCTTATTGTTTGAGCTTGCACGTGGTTGATTGTATCCTTGTTGCTTGTTTGTCTTGTTTGGGTAGAGCCGGGAGACGAGTTCGCTAATGAGGAGCCCGTTGAGTTTGCTTTTGAGGATCCAGTCAACTCTGACAGCTTTGCAGGCAAGATGATCATACCCTCGAAATCACTACTATTTTTGCTATGCTAGTTTGCTCGCTCTTTTGCTATGCCAATGCTACGATGCCTACCTTTTGCTTGTCAACCTCCCAATTGCCATGTCAAACCTCTAACCCACCATGTCCTAGCAAACCGTTGATTGGCTATGTTACCGCTTTGCTCAGCCCCTCCTATAGCGTTGCTAGTTGCAGGTGAATATTGGAGGCGATCCTTGTTGGGACATTTATTTACTTGTTGGGATATCATCATATTATCTTGTTATCTTAATGCACCTATATACTTGGTAAAGGGTGGAAGGCTCAGCCTCTCGCCTAGTGTTTTGTTCCACTCTTGCCGCCCTAGTTTCTGTCATATCGGTGTTATGTTCCCGGATTTTGCGTTCCTTACGCGGTTGGGTTATAATGGGAACCCCTTGACAGTCCGCCTTGAATAAAACTCCTCCAGCAATGCCCAACCTTGGTTTTACCATTTTCCACCTAGCCCTTTTTTTCCCTTGGGTTTCGCGGACTCAAGGGTCATCTTATTTTAAACCCCCCGGGCCAGTGCTCCTCTGAGTGTTGGTCCAACCTAGAGCACCGTGTGGGGCCGTCCCTTGGCAACTTGGGTTACGTTGGCTCCCGTACGCTTAGCTTATCCAGTGTGCCCTGAGAACGAGATATGTGCAGCTCCTATCGGGATTTGTCGGCACAGCGGTTGGTGTTGCTGGACTTGTTTTACCATTGTCGGAGTTGTCTTGAAGAACCGAGATACCGAGTTTGATCGGAACGTCTTGGGAGGAGGTCTATTCCTTCGTTGACCGTGAGAGCTTGTCATGGGCTAAGTTGGGACTCCCCTGCAGGGATTGAACTTTCGAAAGCCATGCCCGCGGTTATGGGCAGATGAGAATTTGTTAATGTCCGGTTGTGGATAACTTGAACCTTAATTTAATTAAAATGAATCAACTGAGTGTGTTACCGTGATGGCCTCTTCTCGGCGGAGTCCGGGAAGTGGACACGGTGTTGGAGTAATGTTTGCGCAGGTTGCTCTCTCTAGATTCTCGCTCGCGCTTCGCCTTCTCTTCTCGCTCTCTTTTGCGAATAAGTTAGCCACCATACTGCTAATCGCTTGCTGCAGCTCCACTCATATTTTACCTTGCCTTACCTATAAGCTCAAATAGTCTTGATCGCGAGGGTGCGAGATTGCTGAGTCCCTGTGGCTCACAGTTTACTATTACACCAGATGCAGGTCTAGGTGATTCCGCTCCAGGTGACGCGTACGAGCTCAAGTGGGAGTTCAACGAGAACTCTCAGCGTTACTATGTTTCCTTTCCTGATGATCAGTAGTGGTGCCCAGTTGGGGGTGATTGGGACCGTGTCGCATGTTGGGTTTTCTTCTATTTTGGCGCCGTAGTCGGGCCATGAGTGTTTGGATAATGTATGTTATTTATGTACTTGATTGACGTGGCGAGTGTAAGCCAACTATGTTATCCATTTTCATTATTTATATTACATGGGATGTTTGTGATGATTACCTGACTTGCGACATATGCCTTCAATGCGATTATGCCTCTAAGTCGTGCCTCGACACATGGGAGATATAGTCGCATCGAGGGTGTTAGAACGCGCCCTGGGGCCAGCAAGGCGTTGGCTCTCCGCAGCCATGGGGATCGCCCTCGCCGGGGTACGCCGACGGGGATGCGCACGGTGGGTTCAACCCAAACGTCACCTTCCCCCATGGATAACCGGCCCAGCGCACACCCTCTCGCGCCTTCGCCGGCGTGCAGTACCCTCCATACAACTACTCGCCGCCCGCCTATGCTTCCTCCCCGACGCCTCCGCTACGCCGTGGCCCGCTGCCCTTCTCCCACCTCGGCGACACCGACGAGACCGAGGCCGACATGGACGACATCATCGCGGCTGGTTCGGCCGCGACCGCCGCGTCTCCCGGGTTCGTCACCCAGGATGAGGTGGTGGATCTCAGCGGCGACATGGACGGCTAGCTCGGCTACGTCTACGATGAGGAAGAGCAGGAGGAGCAGGAGGAGGAGGACGAGGAGGAGGAGGAGCCGACGCCTGCGACGGCGAAGGGGAGCAAGAAGAAGAAGCGGGCGGCCAGGACAGGCGAGCCGCGCATTAAGTGGGCGTCCAAGGAGGAGGAATGCCTCGCCGTAGCATGGAAAGTCGTCTGCCTCGACCCGACGACTGGCACGAACCTGAGCATCGACACGTATTGGGACCGCATCATGGCCGAGTTCGACGAGCGCAAGCTCGTCGACCCCTACTTCAAAGGATTCTACATGCAGCGCGGCTCCAAGGCGATGGCGAACCATTGGGGGCGTATCCAGGGGGCGTGCAACAAATGGCATGGGGTCATCGAGGAGGTCGCGGCATGCCTGGAGAGCGGCGCCAGCGTCGAGGATCAGGTATGCCACGCCGGCCTCCCGCCTCTCTTCGCTGTGTAGGCGCGCCAACTGTTTGTTCCTCCGCGCAGTTGCTGCACATGTTCGCCCTGTACCGGCAGAGCAACATCGACGTCGAATTCAAGTACCTCCACGTCTACAAGCGGATTGACAAGTGCGAGAAGTGGGCGGAAGTCCGGCGCACCCTCGACAAGGCCAAGGAGACCTACAAACTAGACGCGCCGACTCCTAGCGCATCGGAAGGGCGGCCGGACGGCAACAAAGTTGCCAAGAAGGGGAAATACGCTGACGCGGCCACCGCTCGAGTGTAGGAGTCCATCGAGCACTGACTCGCCGATGCGCAGGCCCGGGCCGTCCTTCGTGAAGAGAAGACCGAGGCGTGCTGGTCAGCGTTGATGTCGAGCAGCGCCGTCAAGCTCGACCTGCTCCGTACGAACGTCGCCGCGAAGAAGAGAAACACCGACCTGGCTTTCCTGCTGGGCGGGGCGGACATGCTCCTGAGCACCGACGAGGCGGTCAAGGCGTGGTACTTGGTGGAGCGTGGCCTCATCCTGAACCAGCTTCCCTCGACAAGGCCGCCGACGCCGACGCACACGCCGACGCCGACGCCGACGCCAAGCCCGCGTGACGACGCCCAGCACCACCGAAGCCGCGCCGACACCGCCCAGCGCGGAGGCTGCTCCGACACCGCCAAGCCCGCGCATGCCAACTCCGCCGACGCCTAGGGCAGAGCCCGCCGAGTGATGTGCACGCGAACTTCTGCCGCTCTATTTTTTATACGCCGAACTGTGGCTTGCGATCGTCCGACTTGTGGCGGCTTTTGTGAGCGGGAACGACCAAGTTCGAATTTTTCGTGTCCTGGGGGCGGCGCTTGGGGGCGGGACTGGGAGCTAGGTCGCCCCCAGGGGCCGAACTAGCGCCGGTTCGCCCCCAGACCGCCCTTTTTAGCGCCCTGAGGGGCCGAACTGCTAGAGATGTTGGAGATGCGGGCTTGAGCCGATGTGTTCTAATTTTTTTTCCTTTTCCGGTTTATTCTTTTTCCCAATAAATTAAATGCTCTTCAAAATATTGATCTTGTAAACTCTAACTCAAAATACAACATTTTATATGTTGAAATATCCTGAGAAAAATGTGCATAAATTTTAAATATACATACATACATACATACGTGAAAAATCCTTTGGGCAGCTTAATATTTTAGGTCGCATTCGCCGAGTCAGCCACAAACGATATGCATGGTTTTTTCGCTCATCTGCCCCTCATATTCCTTCTGTGTCTTTGACCATAGAACTCTTATCCTGATTGGACATATGATTCTAGATATATACATGTATAATTTTTTCCCTTTTCCGGTTTAATCTTTTTTTGATAAATTAAAATGCTCTTCAAAATATTTATCTTTTAAACTCTAACTCAAAATATAACATTTTATATATTGAAATATCCCGAGAAAAATGTGCATGAATTTTAAATATACATACGTACATACGTGCATTTTTTTTTCAGCAGCCTAATTTTTAGGTCGCATTCGTCTGAGTCAGGTACAAATGATATGCATGGTTTTTTCGCTCATCTGCCCCCGATATTCCATCTGAGTCTGTTGAGCATAGTACTCCTATCCTGGTTGGACATATGACTCCACATATATACATGTATAGAAATATCAAAAGCAACAAACTTCTGCAGAAAATAGGCTCACCTCAGCAAAGTCGTCACCGCCTTCAGTGGCGGCCCTCACGAGCGGACACATCGATCAAGACGCCATGCAACTCCTCCCTTCATTGCGTGGTGCCGTCAACCCGCGTGCCGAGGACGTCACCGAGCCACTCCAGTACCTCACCACATCGACGAATCAACCTTCTCCGCAACAAGGCAGGCAGTCAACGGCTCCCATGTCCTCCGCAGCCATGTTTGACGTGAACGCGGTCGTGCCTGCCGAGCGGTACTTTGGCCTCAACTCAGATGTGGCAGCGTAGTCTCCTATTTCTGGCCAGGTACGTTAGTACCACTATATTGATCGCATCAGCTGCTGCTTCCATCAATCGATCAATCAATGGTATAAAGGACCTTGGATGATCATATCGTGTGCACATATTAACATAGGGGAGTTTATACTGTTTATACGTATAAACACTCCATGGACTGACCGGGACAAGAATTACTGCTACCACAACTTTTGATCGTCCTAAACATGCTTGCGACTTGGCATTGATTATTCTACATGTTTACAACGAGATAGGGTGCTCGCTGGTGTTGGGAACCAGGCTGGCCCCACATGCCTCGCTTCCCTCGAGTGGGAGCTCATAGGAGAAGCAGCTCTCTCCCTGAGAGACCGACACGGTCACCCATGTTAAATCGGTCCCTCGGCTTATCTTCTCTGACTCAAAGCTCAAGCTGATGTACGTGCCTTTGCCTGCTGATCAACTGACCGTCCACCGCAAAGGATGCAATTTTCTCTTCGAATAAACCTCGTAATCGTAAAAAAGTGGGTTTTTTAGTGCTGGGCCTAGCAAAAGAGAAATCGCCGTATACTAGGCCCTCCAACTTCTTAAGAGGTTTATCTAAAAGATTCGCGATATAACTAGGAAGACCTTTCAAATACCACACATGAGTCACGGGACATGCGAGTTTGATGTATCCCATTTGATATCTTCGTATCCGAGAATCCACAAATTCTACCCCGCGTTTTTGGCAAAATCTTTCGTCTTCGTTTTCAGCTCCGCTCGCTCGAGAATTGCCACAAGCGCAAATCCCGCTTTGCAGTTACGGATGTCGCCAGAGCTAGGTAGCTGCTTTCTACTAGATCGTACAGTATTTGACACATACTCCTTTTGTAAAGAATTTAAACGCTCTTATATTTCTTTATAGAAAGAATACTATTTGTCAAGTTCAATATATTTTAAGTGACCTACATCTTTCAAGGAAAGTAAAACAGATCGAGGCTCAAGTTGTTAAGATGGAACTCAGAGTAGGCCTTGATCTCTGCCTCTCCTTTCTAACTGGCATGCATGTCGAGGACATCGCCGACCCACTCCAGCACCTCACCACATCAACGAATCGATCTTCGCCACAACAAGGCAGACATTCAACGGCTCCCACGTCCTCCGCAGCCATGCTTGACGTGGACGCGGTTGTGCTTGCCGAGCGGTACTCTCCCTCAACTCGGATGTGGCTGCGTAGTCTCTTGTTTCTAGCCAGGTACTCCCTCCGGCTAAAAATATTTGTTATCAAAATGGATAATAAGGATGTATCTAGAACTAAAATACATCTAGATACATGCTCTTTTATTTACTTTGATGACAAATATTTCCAGACAGAGGGAGTACGTTAATACCACTATATTGATCGCATCGGCCGCTGCTTCCATCCATCAATCAATGGTATAAAGGACCTTGGATGATCACATCGTGTGCACATATTAGCATAGGGGAGTTTATATACGTATACACACTCCATGGAGAGATCAGGACAAGAATTATTGCTTGATCGTCCTAAACATGATTGTGATTTGGCATTGATGAGTCTACAAGTTTACAACGAGATGGGGAGCTCGCAGGTGTTGGGAAACAGACTGGCTCCGCATGCCCCGCTTCCCTCGAGTGGGAGCTCATAGGAGGAGCGGCTCTCTCGCTGGAAGACCGGCATGGTCATCCCCTTTGAATCGGTCCCTCGACATATGTTCTCTGACTCAAAGCTCAGGATGATGTATGCGCCATTGCCTGCGGACCAACTGACCATCAACCACAACAACACCTGCACTTACGGATGTCCAGAAAGCTAGGTAGCTGCTTTCTACTGGGTCATACAGTATTTGATATGTACTCCCTTCGTAAAGAATTTAAACGCTCTTATATTTCTTTATAGATATAATACTATTTTTCAAGTTGACTATATTTTTAGGTGGCCTACATTTTTCAAGGAAAGTAAAAACAGATCGATACTCCAATTATTATGATGGCACTCAGAGTAGGTCTTGACCTCTGCCTTTCTTTTCTAACTGACATCTGCTCCATATGATGATGGAAACCACAAGGGTGTGTACATAATAAAACTTGCCAAAGGGCGGAAGGAAACTTGCAAAACGGCGAAAGGATGAATGTGTTGATGACATTGACGAGACAGAGCAATCGTGATAAGTGGCAAACACATAATTTTGCTATCCCGTTGCAACGCACGGGCTCTTTTGCTAGTTTAAAAAGAAAAATTGGGCATGTCATTATTCGAACAGAGGACCATCGCCATGAGGCAAAAATGTGCTAGCCGCGGTCACACCCTAAAATCATGGGAAAAATCGCGACCGAAAATCATGAGAAAAAGGTGAGAGAGGAGAATCAAACACATGACCTGTCATTTCAGATTTACCTGAGTTAACCAAGTGAGCTAGCAAATGATCGTGATTAGACCAGCTGACTATCTAAATAGTACTAAAGGCTGCTTGCATGCCCTTTTTTTTTATCAAATTGCTGGGCCTATTTAAGCATCAAATAATCGTTGCTAGGCTTTTATGGGCAGCGAGCCACATGAGAAAGACATAATCTCCAGTCCAATATCCTGCAAAGCATCTATATTTTATGTGAAATAATCCCACCATGCTCCTTTAAGATGATTCCCACCTGTTTAGGTTAGCAATTTGGCCGTAATCTCTACCTAATAATAAAGCATGGAATGCTTCTATCCGTTCGTCACATCGGTTTTATAGAAAAACCCCTGTAGTTTTTGATAATTAAACCTGCAGTACTGTTTTAAGTTACGTAGAGAAAACATTTTACGTTTTGCAAAGAGCCCCCTGCTGTTTCCTAGATTCAACCCACAGTCCATATCATATGTTTCTAAGAAATACTCATATCTTTTAAACCGTAACACTAATTTTAACGTGTTATGTATGAAATTTGATTAAAAAACATGTAGAATCTAAATATTATGTTATTTTACATGTTACTAAAATTTAAAATATTGTTTGGATGCAACCTTAATAAATAGTGCATGATCCGTCTTTATTTCGTGTCGGTGCAGATCCGGATAGAAAATGAACAACTCAGCAAAACTAGATTGGAGACGAAAGAAACCATCTATAACCACACATGCACGTGACGGCAAAACCTTTCAGGGGTCAAAGAAAGCAAATTTTCGATCTTAAGCCGAGAGAGAGATGCATTAAGATTGACACATTCAAACGAGTTGCGATTATGTGGGGATTGATGACATGTTCAAACAAAGAACGTGGACCTACCGAGGTCTCGAGTCATGATTATTGGATTAGGGGCGTGCGTTATTTTTTTCTCCCGTTGCATCGCACATGCTCTTTTGCTAGTATTAACAAGACACCAAAAAAGGGGAGGTGACAATGGAGGAGAGGGTGATTAAATTTTCGAGTAGATGATTTTTCATATAAAAAACTTTTTCATCCGAGTTAGTATGCAAAAGTTATGCCCATTTTTACAAATTTCAGAGAGATTTTGCAAATCAAGTCAAAATTCACATTTGCAAATTTTCCCAACAACTAGACCACATATCACATGAGAAACTTATTTTCTTTTATTTTCTTGACATTTCCATTATTTTCTTTTATTTTTTTTAAAACTGAAAAG
>NC_041384.1:735931108-735933791 GCF_002162155.2 Triticum dicoccoides | reverse complement strand
TAGTACCGGTTCGTGGCACGAACCGGGACTAAAGGTCTCAACCCCATTAGTCCCGGTTCGTGCCTCAAACCGGGACCAAAGGTCTAATCTTTAGTCCCGGTTTGAGGCACGAACCGGGACTAAAGGTCATCGCACCCTTTAGTCCCGGTTCATGTCTTAAACCGGGACTAAAGGGCCCGAGTGAACCGGGACTAATGCCTTAGCCGCACGAACCGGGACCAATGCTCACATTAGTCCCGGTTCTAGACTGAACCGGGACTAATGGGCTGAGCCGGCCTGGACCATAGCCCTGTTTTCTACTAGTGTACAAAATGACGAATCAATCTGCGGATGCAAAAAAGATAGTAAAGAATGATTGTTTGCCAACAGTAGTAAACTTGAATGCTATGTTCAACTACAACTATACAGATACAATAGCTATTGCCTTCTATGCTATGCTTTCCTGAATTAGTTGAAATATGAGCATACAACAGCTATTGCCTGCTAGGTACTACAACTGGGACTATACAAACTTAATAACGTAGAACAAAGTATTATTTGATCTTCGTCCCTTTTGTTATCATGCAGTCATATCACAGATTTCAACATGCATGTTTTACTTAGATAAATGCATGGTCATGCATATGACAGACACAAAACGATGTACATAATCCAAAACCAATAACTGATGATGTTCGTAAAGTGGCATTCACTAGAGCATGTGCCCCCTAAACGAATTTCCAGGAAAGGAAAAAATAATAATTATCAGTCATACACATGTATTAGAATAGCTTATAGCGACGGAAAAGAGATGCCATAGAGGAACATTTTGCCACAAAAAATAGTATAAGGGCACCGCCTAAGTAAACTAGGTGAGAAAATGATATATCTGAGTAGGAGAAAGTGATAAGAAGGCTCAAACTACTAATTCACCACGAGCACGCACACACACCGATTCGGGTAAAAAAACTCATCAGGCGCCACACGTCTAGGCAATCATATATATGAGTAATATTTGCATGACTGCTAAGTGCCAACGTGCAATGGCATTTTTTTGGGTACCCTGTGACGTGTTTCTTACTTCGGCAAGCTCTATACAAATATATTGCATATAGATCCAGAGCAGTCCGGTTCACTTAATGCATAGAGGAGTTCCAACTCTATTGCATGTAATATCAATTATTGCATTTCCTGTCAATCTACATAGGTTTCAGAATAAGATGGTCTACAAATTATCACCTATGTAGTATATACAACCAACAGAAATAGACATTTCAAGAAGGCGGGTGGATGAAGAGATTAGTATGATCATGTGTGATATTAATAGTTAGATTTCATTCTTGACAAAATAGTTCCACAAGAATTACTATTTTGTTATATTTCCAAACGACAACTTTTCAATGGTAGTTCATCAGATGACAAGATGTCTTGAAGAGAAAATAGTACCGATATGCACTGACTCTGGCCATACTTTGAGGAAAACTAATATGATATTAAACAATATATATTGAGTCTAGCACGCAAATGCGCGGGTACCTCCACTAGTTTTCATGCAAATAACAAGAATAACAGCAGCCAACTTAAGAGATCCAACTACAACCTAGGATTCCCACTTGTTTTCTATGAAAAAAAGATAGTCATATTTGCTGAACCTGTACACACACCATATTTATGTCATTCAGATAAGTTATAATGATATGGATGAATCTACACTCCATTCATAACACAAGAAAGCTGTTTGACATATCTTAAAGATATTTATGTTGCTCCAGAAAAAGCAAGCTACTTGATGAAGCAATTAAGCCATGAAATTCTAAAGAAAGACTTACTTTTAGTCTGTGGTGTTCCACTAACAACCCAGGTGTTTGAAGTGATGCATTCTTGCACTGGGGGAAATCAAGAATCACCAATGTTAGAAGAAATGTGTAAGTGGATCCTCAGTTCTGTAGAAGTAATGGTTTAACATGTAAATATTTCACCTTCTGAATTCAAAACTGGATAACTACGTCATCCTTGACAATGTTGAAATCTTCGATACCAAGAACGGTGTTCACTCCTACCCTTTTCAAGGTCCTTTGAAGCCTTTTGTCACTAGTGGCCATGGTCTTGTGAACGGCCTTCTTCTTCATGTCACCAGTGGAAAGCTAAGTACAATAACAAGATGAGAAATGTTTCATGTATTTGTAATATTATAAGCTGACATACGCCCACTAAATGGCATTCCATAACATATCAATCTTGAAATGTGACACCAGTATGTTTAGATGGTAATCAATATTCTCAGCGGACCCGCTTCAAATTGGGCATTTCTACAGAGGATACCGGCAATTATTCACATGGCACAAATTATTCATTATGAGGAAATATTTTAGGTCTGAAACGAAGGATTCACACAGGTAAAGTACATATAGAATAGTCAACATGCTGAAAGAAGGAAAAACTGCTGCCCATAGCAGAACTTATGAATCAAAGAAGAGCTAGTTTTTTTAAGATAAAATTGCTGGGCCTATGTGGTGCCTGGGTCCATCACCAGGGGTTAAAATCTGTACAATACAGGCAGAGAGGGGAGGAGGGAGACCATATGAGGGAGGAATATCTTACCCATGTCGTTGTCGCCATGTTCCTAGTGGCTAGTTCGCTGGATGCAGAGGGAGCAGAGGCCGCGTGCCTCGCTTCAGACCACCGGGACCAAAGGGCCCTTGTC
>NC_041384.1:735889953-735930920 GCF_002162155.2 Triticum dicoccoides | reverse complement strand
GCTGCCATGGAAAGGAGGGAAGAGGGAGTTGGGCATGGGTTGGGGCAGTGGCGCCATGGAGGGAGCGGGCGAGGTGGCCTCACTCGGTGACCGGTGGAAGTAGGGTCACACGCTCGCGGCTGGGGTGGCTGGTGGTGGAAGGAGGGACGGCCCCTCCGATGGCCCTCGGCGGCGGCGGCGGCGTGAATCGGAACCCTAGGCGGCGGCGTGAATCGGAACCCTAGGCGGCAGCATGCAAGAGAGAGAGAGAGAGGGGTGGATCGAGACGAGGGGGAAAGGGGATTGAGTGAGGCACCTTATGCAGTGTTTGGTTTTGAGACAATTCATGGGCCGGGCCGGGCCGCGCTAAAAGTTTTCGACTGCACACGCAGGCCCATCTAACACCTGCTGTTGGTCGGCAATATTTGCCGACCGATTGCTAGATGGGGATACGATCTTTCCCGGCTGACCGTTCGATAGCAAAGACTTATGTATTCCCGACCGACTATCTCTCAGTGTACGAAAGTTTTCCCAACCAACTGTCACTTAGAAATTTTTCCAACCAACTGTTGGTCGGCGAAAGTCACTTTTGCCAACACACGTCAGTAGGGAAAAAAGTGTCGTGGTGTAGTGTGCAAACAATGCAAACATACCAGCAATCTGCTTAAACAGGACAGTCTGTAAAGAGTGCAGCAAGATCCATACTTTCCTAGCTCCAAAAATTATGAAATAAAATTCCCACTGTAGTACATTTATCAGAGCTTAATATTCACAAGGTTTCAACATTTTATCACATTCTGACTTTTCTAGGGAATTATTGCAACAGCAGTAAACTTTCTGTTTTCAAACAGCAACATGTGGACTTCTAAAATAGGCATAGTAAAGGCTATCAATGCCACTTTTATTGAAACAAAAGATTCAATACATTGTTCAAAATAACAGACAACAAATCTTAACAAACTAAATTTACGCTCCAAGAAAAACACATATCATGTGGTGAATAAAAATATACCTCCAAGTAAAGTTACCGATGAACGAATACGAAAGAGGGGATGCCTTCCGGGGCATCCCCAAGCATAGGCTCTTGGCTATCCTTGAATATTACCTTAGGGTGCCTTGGGAATCCCCAACCTTAGGCTCTTGCCACTCCTTATTCCAAAGTCCATCGAATCTTTACCCAAAACTTGAAAACTTCACAACACAAAACTTAACAGAAAACTCGTAAGCTCCATTAGTATAAGAAAATAAATCACCACTTAGGTACTGTTGTGAACTCATTATAGATTCATATTGGTGCAATATCTACTGTATTGCAACTTATCTATGGTTCATACCCTCCGATACTACTCATAGATTCATCAAAATAAGCAAACAACACATAGAATACAGAATCTGTCAAAAACAGAACAGTCTGTAGTAATCTGGATCAAACGTATACTTCTGGAACTCATACAATTCTCAAATAACTTGATGGACCTGAGGAATTTATCTATTAATCATCTGCAAAAATAATTAATTAAATATCACTCTCCAATAAAAAATGGCAGCAATTCTCGTGAGCGCTAAAGTTTCTGTTTTGTACAGCATGATCGCAAAGACTTTCCCCAAGTCTTCCCAAAGGTTCTACTTGGCACAAACACTAATTAAAAGCATAAAACCACATCTAAACAGAGGCTAGATAAATTATTTATTACTAAACAGGAGCAAAAATCAAGGAACAAAAATAAAGTTGGGTTGCCTCCCAACAAGCGCTATCGTTTAACGCTCCTAGATACGCATGATGATTTCAATGACGCTCACATAAAAGATAAGAATTGAGACATAAAGAGAGCATCATAAAGAATATTACTAGCACATTTAAGCCTAACCCACTTCCAATGCATAGGGATTTTGTGAGCAAACAACTTGTGGGAACAAGAATCAACTTGCATAGGAAGGTAAAACAAGCAAAACTTCAAAAATTTAAGCACATAGAGAGGAAACTTTATATTATTGCAATTCCTACAAGCATATGCTCCTCCCTCATAATAATTTTCAGTAGCATCATGACTGAATTTAACAATATAACCAGCACTTAAAGCATTCTTTTCATGATCTACAAGCATAGAAAATTTACTACTCTCCACATAAGCAAAATTCTTCTCATGAATAATAGTGGGCGCAAACTCAACAAAATAATTATCATGTGAGTGAAAATTAAGATCAAGATGACAAGGTTCATTGTTATTATTATTCTTTAAAGCATACGCGTCATCACAATAATCATCATAGATAGGAGGCATGCTTTCATCATAATAAATTTGCTCATCAAAACTTGGGGGACAAAAAATATCATCTTAATCAAACATAGCTTCCCCAAGCTTGTGGCTTTGCATACCATTAGCATCATGGATATTCGAAGAATTCGTACTAACAACATTGCAATCATGCTCATCGTTCAAATATTTAGTGCCAAACATTTTATAGATTTCTTCTTCTAGCACTTGAGCACAATTATCCTTTCCATCATACTCACGAAAGATATTAAAAAGATGAAGCGTATGAGGCAAACTTAATTCCATTTTTTTGTAATTTTCTTTTATAAACTAAACTAGTGATAAAACAAGAAACTAAAAGACTCGATTACAAGATCTAAAGATATACCTTCAAGCGCTAACCTCCCCGGCAACGGCGCCAAAAAAGAGCTTGATGTCTACTACACAACCTTCTTCTTGTAGACGTTGTTGGGCCTCCAAGTGCAGAGGTTTGTAGGACAGTAGCAAATTTTCCTCAAGTGGATGACCTAGGGTTTATCAACCCATAGGAGGCGTAGGATGAAGATGGTCTCTCTGAAGCAATCCTACAACCAAATAACAAAGATTAGGGCATGCATGTATCTTCTGCACCTCTAACCCTAGAGGGCAGACAACCTTCTTTGCTTCATACGTATTCTCTGGCAATTCGTTGTCCTTTGGAAGCATATTCTTTATCATTACCAGCAACTTTCCAAATCCCTTGTCAGATACACCATTCTCTGCCTTCCATTGCAGCAATTCCAATGTGGTGCCCAACTTTTTCTTGTCAGCTTCACAATTCGGGTACAACAATTACTTGTGATCCTCTAACATGCACTGCAAGTTCTTCTTCACCCAATCACTTTCGCGGTTTCTCTTTGCATCGGCAATGGCCCGACCTAGATCATCAGTGGGCTCATCTGATGCCTCTTCTTCAGCTTCTTCCCGCATTGCCGGCTCAACTTCTTCCCCCATTGTTGTATCACCGTATTCAGGGAACCCATGGCCAGGATAGCTGTCGTCGTCCTCTTCTTCTTCATTGTCTTCCATCATAACCCCTCTTTCTCTGTGCTTGGTCCAAACATTATAGTGGGGCATGAAACCGGACTCAAACAGGTGGACGTGAATGGTTCTTGACATAGAGTAATTGTGATCATTCTTACAGCCAACACATGGACAAGACATAAAACCATCCACCCGCTTGTTTGCCTCAGCTGCAAGCAGAAAAGTATGCACGCCATTAATAAACTCGGGAGAGCATCGGTCATCGTACGTCCATTGTCGGCTCATCTTCATTACACAACACCGAAAAGAACAAATTAATACAAGTACATACAACACTTAAATGCAACAAACAAATAATTCTCTAGCTAAAGAATTTAAATGCAACAACAAATGCGATCAAGATCGCAACTAAGGTAACAATTGATCCAACAGCATAATGATACCAAGCCTCACTATGAATGGCATATTTTCTAATCTTTCTAATCTTCAAGCGAATTTTCTCCATCTTGATCTTGTGATCATCGACGACATCAGCAACATGCAACTCCAATTCCATCTTCTCCCCTCAATTCTTTTCAATTTTTCTTTCAAATACTCGTTTTCTCTTTCAACTAAATTTAACCTCTCGACAATAGGGTCAGTTGGAATTTCCGGTTCACATACCTCCTACATACAAATATCTATGTCAACTTGATGGGCATAATTTGTCATAAACACGAAATGCACCAAATAGTTTTAAAAGAGAATATACCACATCCGAATCATAACAAGGACAAGGGCCGACGGGAACTGATATCAAAACCATGGCACTATGTTTAACAAACAACATACGAGTAAGATAATTATACGAGTAACTATATATCCAAATCACACAAACATCAATTTTTATATAAAACATTCATGAACAAGAGGCTCACCGCAAGGTGGTGCCGGCGACGGGACTGTGCGGGCGATCGATGATGGTTACGACGGAGATTTAGAAGGCACTAAGTAAACCACACCTACATATGCAAACTAAGCTTTATTTTTGACCTCAATATTGCATATAAATCAAATACTAGCACATATAATTCCTCCCAAATTACTAAGCTCACAAATTAATCAATATATAAAGCATTGCAAGAGCTAATCTAGCAATGAGAGATGAAAGGACAAAGTTGCTAACCTTTGTGATCATTTGAATGGATGGGGGCCTTCAAATCTTGACAAATTTTGGGAAAAATGTGTGATCAGCTCGAGAGGAAGAGGGGAAGAACAGAGAGGAGAGGGGAAAGGGGAAGAACAGAGCAAGCTCGGGTGGACGAAGGGTTTATGTAGGATGACCTTTAGGACTGGTTCGTGATATGAACCAGTACTAAAGGTGCTAACCGGCCCCAGATTGACAACATCCTGCCACCACTCACTTTAGTACCGGTTCGTGGCACGAACCGGTGCTAAAGGATCGCCACCAACCGGTACTAATGAGAGCGGCCGGCTAGCCGTTGGAACCAGCACTAATGCACACATTAGTGTCGGCTCAAAATCAAACCGGCACTAATGTGCTTCACATTTGACCCATTTTCTACTAGTGTATGGCCTCGGGACACTGAGACCGAAAGGTCGAGCGTGAATCATATAGTACATATGATCAACATAGTGATGTTCACCATTGAAAACTATTCCATCTCACGTGATGATCGGACATGGTTTAGTTGATATGGGTCACGTGATCACTTAGAAGATTAGAGATATGTCTATCTAAGTGGGAGTTCTTAAGTAATTTGATTAATTAAACTTTAATTTATCATCAACTTAGTACCTAATAGTATTTTGCATGTCTATGTTGTTGTAGATAGATGCCCCGTGCTGTTGTTCCGTTGAATTTTAATGCGTTCCTAGAGAAAGCTAAGTTGAAAGATGATGGTAGCAACTACACGGACTGGGTCCATAACTTGAGGATTATCCTTATTGCTGCACAGAAGAGTTACGTCCTGGAAGCACCGCTAGGCGAGAAACCCGCTGCAGGAGCAACGCCAGATGTTGTGAACACCTGGGAGAGCAAAGTTGATGACTACTCCATAGTTCAGTGTGCCATGTTTTACGTCTTAGAACTAGGACTTCGACAACGTTCTGAACGTCATGGAGCATATGAGATGTTCTAGGAGTTGATGTTGATATTTCAAGGAAATGCCCGAATTGAGAGATATGAAGTCTCCAATAAGTTCTACAGCTGGAAAATGGAGGAGAATAGTTCTGTCGGTGAACATATACTCAGAATGTCTAGGTACCACAACCACTTGACTCAGCTGGGAGTTAGTCTTCCTAATCATAGTGTCATTGACAGAGTTCTTCAATCACTGCCACCAAGCTTCAAGAGCTTTGTGATGAACTATAATATGCAAGGGATGGATAAGACGATTCATGAGCTCTTCACAAAGCTAAAAGCTGCGGAGGTAGAAATCAAGAAAGAGCATCAAGTGTTGATGGTCAACAAGACCACCAGTTTCAAGAAAAAGGGTAAAGGGAAGAAGGGGAACTTCAAGAAGAATAGCAAGCCAGTTGCTACTCAAGTGAAGAAATCCAAGTCTGGACCTAAGCCTGAGACTGAGTGCTTCTACTGCAAAGGGACTGGTCACTCGAAGCGGAACTGCCCCAAGTATTTGGCGGAGAAGAAGGATGGCAAAGTGAAAGGTATATTTGATATACATGTTATTGATGTGTACCTTACTAATGCTCGCAGTAGTTCCTTGGTATTTTGATACTGGTTCAGTTGCTAACATTTGCAACTCGAAACAGGGGCTATGGATTAAGCGAAGATTGGCTAAGGACGCGGTGACGATGCGGTGGGAAATGGTTCCAACGTCGATGTGATCACCATCGGCAGGCTACCTATACATCTACCATCGGGATTAGTTTTAGACCTAAATAATTGTTATTTGGTGCCAGCATTGAGCATGAACATTATATCTGGATCTTGTTTGATGCGAGACGGTTATTCATCTACTACCCCTATAAAAGGAAGAGAGGGCGGATAACCAAACAATCAGATCCATCCATCAACAAGATCTGATGGCCCTTAATTCTCCAATGTTTAACGCAAGCAAACCACGCATTAAGCGAAATCCATCGATCGCTAATCTGACCCTCCGTTAAAAAAAAACGCTCCCACACACGACCGCCGCCTCCCACAGCCGCCGCCGGTCGCCGCGCCTGGAGCCGCCTCCCGCAGCCGTGGCCGGTCGCCGCGGCCGTCGCCCCGGGAGCCTCCCCGCCGGCCTTTTGCGCCTCCCGCGGGTGCGCCCTTCGTCGCCGGTGGCCGCACATGTCGCCTCGGGAACCGCCCCGCCGGGCCTTGCCGCCTCCCGCAGGCGCGCCCGTTGCCCCGCCCCGCCGGCCCTTCACTGCCTCCCATCACCGTGGGTCGCCGCCGCCAGAGCCGTCCTCTTCTGCTTCCCGGCGGCCTAATGCAAGTAAGTTTCTTTTACACTTTGAACCAAAGGAATTGAGCAACTAGGCGGTAACAGATGCGCAATATATCCTAAATATATTTGGACAGACTGATTACTTAGATTACTTTCATCAGCGAAATCATGTGAATGCTACTGTTGGCATAAACCTGTCTATACAGCCTATAGGTGCATGTATGAATTTCCCGGAGAGCCGCCATGGGCGCTCTGGTTGACACCACCTTCTTCACATCTTCTCTGGCGAGGAAAACGTTGCACATACGGCTCGAGGAATGAGGACCCTCCCTCTCCTTCAGAGGAATGTTTAATTGCAAGTAGTAAATCTTTCTTCCCGTCCATATCTTGACAGATTTGGCCACCAAATTATCCATCTCGAATACCTAAAACTGCAAGCATCAGACCAAGCTAAGCATCATATTCAAAGAATATGCAGCTTTCCTACATGATTCAGTTTCTTTAATTTCCTATTGCTGAACTGTATAGAGGTTTTTGTTCATGCATTTGGGTTCTATAGTGATTTGGGTTCCGCTCAGGGGATTTTATTCATGCATGATTCACTGTACAATAGGATTTGTTGAGAATTCATAAACAATAAAAGTTTTCTGCTTGGATCACAATTACTCAAATATCAGCCTTTTATGTTTAATTATTTTAACTGATCAACAACCTATATGTAGTACTTTCTGGAGCAGCCTCCCCTTATACAATTATGACCTTCTATTCATAGATGATAGACTATGTTCCAGAGCAGCCGGTATGAGCTTCATGTATTATGCTGATTCATAAGAGGTTCACTTGGTGCAGATGATGAGGTCCTTGGAATGCTTCCTGTAGCACGGGAATTTCTACGCCATGGAGTTAATATATAATCTGAAATATAATATAAGAAGAAGGAAATGCATTTTGTTAAGTTTCCTCCACATTGTAGTAAGGGTTAGTCCATCCACCCTCTCTTCTCACCACGAACACCCTAGATTGGATCCATGTGGCAGCTGGTGATTCCAGGCTCCTGTGTGTGTATTTGGTGACATCTTGTTACACTATAGGAGGAAAAAATAGTTTCAGGAGAATTGGGTTCCAGACTTTCAGTAGTAACAAAGTGCAATTCGGTGGAACCATGGAAGGTCCTGTAGCTTGGATGTGCAGGGGAGGCTGAAGGTTACAATCTGTTTAATTTGTTGATAATTTATTTGAAATAGATTGTAATTTATATGGCCGGAGTAGATTCGAATTTGCATGGTGTGGATCCCAAAAACTGGTTCCTTATACTGAACATTCCTTTGTCATGGAATTTCTGTACAACTACTGAAATTACCTTGTGCTAAAGAAGAGCTCAGGGAGCAGGACAAGGAGAAAAGAGCTAGAAGGGAAAAGACATATGTGAGATTCAATAAAATAATGATTTCTAACCGGCAGTATTGTTACTTCATGATGGTTTGTTTTGATATTTTCGTTCTACATGTGATGTTGTTCCTGTCTTGTGCTACTGCCAGCCTCAACGCCAGCCCTTCTACGCCTACTTCAGAGGCCCAGTCACCAACAGCCAAAATATTACTCCCTCCGTCTGGAAATACTTGTCATCAAAATGAATAAAGAGGGATGTATCTACATGTATTTTAGTTCTAGATACATCCCTTTTTGTCCATTTTGATGACAAGTATTTTTGGACGGAGGGAGTATCTTATTTGATCCGTGTGAAATTGAGAGGGTGCTAGGCCAGACCTTCAGAGAGTTGCAAACACATGTGCTACTTCTACGCAATTACATGTGTATGCTTCACTGTTGTGTATTCTAAGAATGGTAGGTAATGCCCTTCCATTCAATGGAAAATTGGATCAGGGGCAGTTGCCCGGTTGGTTTGCAAATAATCCTTTTGCAACATGCCACGGCAGCCAACTAGCTTAAACTTGTGCTTGTTGAAGGCAGAATTTGAGCCTGCCCATATTTATGGATAATACATATGCATCCTTAATGGGGTGCACGTGCATGTGCGCGTGCGTGATTACTATTAAATTTAATGATGGCCGCATCTGATAGAACAACCAAACTCTTAGTTAATTGCTTAGCATATTGGCCCTAACTATATTTGCACCCATTTGGAACACATTAGTCCATTGCAACATAGCATCTGAAGGATTTCATGTTTCCCAGATCTTTTATATTGTTCCCAAATCCATTCGTGATAGACAAGACATTACTGTACATTGTGTTTGGGCATAAATGTATCTTTGCTTTAGTCATTTGCTTGCGCCCAAGGATCTAGCACCGTCTATCCCCCACACTGATGTATAGTTCTCTCCGATCTCACCCAACATAAACGAACAAACAACACAATTACCACCAGCGCTACGCAGGTCAATTTGAATATGGATAACTAGACAAACTTCAATTCAGTGGCCTTTTGATGATCTATGTTGCAAATGGTCAATACTTATGCTTTATCTTATTTTACCTTATCTCTGCTTAACTTGATTGCATCATCCTGAAAATATTAGTTTGTACATATTTTTTCTCGAATTGTCTCTTTGATAATAAAATGGATGAAAATATCCTTGGAGAGACATGAGAGGGGAGGGTGGGGGTGGAGAATGAAAATTTAAAGTATTTAAGGCATGGTGTTTTCGATACAAATGACCATCAAGATGAACGACTCAAATTCTTTAAGGTTACACGTGCATTGCACGTGCATGATTACTAGTTTAAATAAAAGAATAATGGTTGTTCTATTTATATGAGTAATATCTTTCATGGTCATGCACCCTTGATGAGTGGTCTATTTTTACTAAATCTTGATAGTAGTGATACACATGTTCATAGTATTGAAGCCAAAAGATGCAGAGTTGATAATGATAGTGCAACTTATTTGTGGCACTGCCATTTAGTTCATATTGGTGTAAAGCGCATGAAGAAACTCCATTCTGATGAACTTCTGGAATCACTTGATTATGAATCACTTGGTACTTGCGAACCATGTATCATGTGCAAGATGACTAAAACTCCGTTCTCCGAAACAATGGAGCGATCAATAGAGTTATTGGAAATCATACATATTGATGTATGTGGTCCAATGAATATTGAAGCTCATGGCGGATATCGTTATTTTCTCACCTTTACAGATGATTTCAGTAGATATGGGTATATCTACTTAATGAAACATAAGTCTGAAACATTTAAAAAGTTCAAATAATTTCAGAGTGAAGTGGAAAATTATCATAACAAGAAAAATCAAATTTCTACGATCTGATCATGGAGGTGAATATTTGCGTTATGAGTTTGGACTTCATTTGAAACAACGCGGAATAGTTTTGCAACTCACGCCACCTGGAACACCACAACGTAATGGTGTGTCCGAACGTCGTAACCGCACTTTATTAGATATGGTGCGATCTATGATGTCTCTCACTGATTTACCGCTATTATTTTGGGGTTATGCTTTAGAGACGGCTGCATTCACATTAAATAGGGCACCATCCAAATCTGTTGAGACGACACCTTATGAACTATGGTTTTGCAAGAAACCCAAGTTGTCATTTCTTAAAGTTTGGGGCTGCGATGCTTATGTGAAAAAGAATCAGCCTGATAAGCTCGAACCCAAATCAGAGAAACGTGTCTTCATAGGATACCCAAAGGAGACTGTTGGGTATACCTTCTATCACAGATCCGAAGGCAAGATATTCGTTGCTAAGAATGGATCCTTTCTAGAGAAGGAGTTTCTCTCAAAAGAAGTGAGTGGGAGGAAAGTAGAACTTGACGAGGTAATTGTACCTTCTCCCTTATTGGAAAGTAGTTCATCACTGAAATTAGTTCCATTGATTCCTACACCAGTAAGTGAGGAAGCTAATGCTGATGATCATGAAACTTCTGATCAAGTTACTACCGAACCTCGTAGGTCAACCAGAGTAAGATCCGCACCAGAGTGGTACGGTAATCCTATTCTGGAAGTCATGTTACCTTACCATGACGAACCTACGAACTATGAGGAAGCGATGATGAGCCCAGATTCCGCAAAATGGCTTGAGGCCATGAAATCTGAGATGGGATCCATGTATGAGAACAAAGTGTGGACTTTGGTTGACTTGCCCGATGATCGGCATGCCATAGAGAATAAATGGATCTTCAAGAAGAAGACTGACGCTAACGGTAATATTACTGTCTAGAAAGCTTGACTTTTTGAAAAAGGTTTTCGACAAGTTCAAGGAGTTGACTACGACGAGACCTTCTCACCCGTAGCGATGCTTAAGTCCGTCCGAATCATGTTAGCAATTGCCGCATTTTATGATTATGAAATTTGGCAAATTGATATTAAAACTGCGTTCCTTAATGGATATCTTAAAGAAGAGTTGTATATGATGCAACCAGAAGGTTTTGTCGATCCAAAAGGTGCTTACAAAGTGTGCAAGCTCCAGCGGTCCATTTATGGACTGGTGCAAGCCTCTCGGAGTTGGAATATATGCTTTGATAGTGTGATCAAAGCATATGGTTTTATAAAGACTTTTGGAGAAGCGTGTATTTACAAGGAAGTGAGTGGGAGCTCTGTAGCATTTCTGATGTTATATGTAGATGACATACTGTTGATCAGAAATGATACTGAATTTTTGAATAGCATAAAAGGATACTTAAATAAGAATTTTTCAATGAAAGACCTCGGTGAAGCTGCTTATATATTGGGCAACAAGATCTATAGAGATAGATCAAGACACTTAATTGGACTTTCACAAAGCACATACCTTGATAAAGTTTTGAAGAAGTTCAAAATGGATCAAGGAAAGAAAGGGCTCTTTCCTGTGTTACAAGGTGTGAAGTTGAGTCGGACTCAATGCCTGACCACTTTAGAAGATAGAGAGAAAATGAAAGGTGTTCCCTATGCTTCAGCCATAGGCTCTATTATGTATGCAATGCTGTGTACTAGACTTGATGTGTGCCTTGCTATCAATTTAGCGGGGAGGTACCAATGTAATCCAGGAGTGGATCACTGGACAGCGGTCAAGAACATCCTGAAATACCTGAAAAGGACTAAGGATATGTTTCTCATATATGGAGGTGACAAAGAGCTCGTCGTAAATGGTTACGTCGATGCAAGCTTTGACACTGATCCGGATGACTCTAAGTCACAAACCAGATACGTGTTTTTTATTAAATTGTGGAGCTGTCAGTTGGTGCAGTTCCAAGCAGACCGTCGTGGCGGGATCTATGTGTGAAGCGGAATACATAGCTGCTTCGAAAGCAGCAAATGAAGGAGTCTGGATGAAGGAGTTCATATCCTATCTAGGTGTCATACCTAGTGCGTCGAGTCCAATGAAAATCTTTTTTGACAATACTAGTGCAATTGCCTTGGCAAAGGAATCCAGATTTCACAAGAGAACTAAACACATCAAGAGACGCTTCAATTCCATCCGCGATCAAGTCAAGGAGGGAGACATAGATATTTGCAAAATACATACCGATCTGAATGTTGCAGACCCGTTGACTAAGCCTTTCTCACGAGCAAAACATGATCAGCACCAAGACACCATGGGTGTTAGAATCATTACAATGTAATCTAGATTACTGACTCTAGTGCAAGTGGGAGACTGAAGGAAATATTCCCTAGAGGCAATAAGAAAGTTGTTATTTATATTTCCTTATATCATGATAAATGTTTATTATTCATGCTAGAATTGTATTAACCAGAAACTTAGTACATGTGTGAATACATAGACAAACAGAATGTCACTAGTATGCCTCTACTTAACTAGCTCATTGAATCAATGAAGGTTATGTTTCCTAACCATAGACATGAGTTGTCATTTGATTAACGAGATCACATCATTAGAGAATGATGTGATTGACTTGACCCATCCGTTAGCTTAGCACGATGATCATTTAGTTTGTTGCTATTGCTTTCTCCATAACTTATACATGTTCCTATGACTATGAGATCATGCAACTCCCGAATACCGGAGGAACACTTTGTGTGCTACCAAACATCACAACGTAACTGGGTGATTATAAAAGGTGCTCTACAGGTGTCTCTGATGGTGTTTGATGAGTTGGCATAGATCGACATTAGGATTTGTCACTCCGATTGTCAGAGATGTATCTCTGGGCCCTATGTAATGCACATCACTATAAGCCTTGCAAGCAATGTGACTAATGAGTTAGTTATGGGATGATACATTACGGAACGAGTAAAGAGACTTGCCGGTAACGAGATTGAACTAGGTATTGAGATACCGACGATCAAATCTCGGCAAGTAACATACTGATGACAAAGGGAACAACGTATATCGTTATGCGGTTTGACCGATAAAGATCTTTGTAGAATATGTGGGAGCCAATATGAACATCCAGTTTCCGCTATTGGTTATTGACTGGAGACGTGTCTCTGTCATTTCTACATAGTTCTCGAACCCGCAGGGTCCGCACGCCTAACGTTCGGTGACGATCGGTATTATGAGTTTATGTGTTTTGATGTACCGAAGGTAGTTCGAAGTCCCGGATGTGATCACGGACATGACGAGGAGTATCCAAATGGTCGAGACATAAAGATTGATATATTGGACGGCTATATTCGGACACCGGAAGTGTTCCGGGTGATTTCAGAGAAAACCAGAGTGCGGGAGGGTTACCGGACCCCCCCCCCCCGATAGAACTAATGGGCCACATGGGCCTTAGTGGAGAGAGAGAAAGGGCCGGCCAGGGCAGGCCGCGCGCCCCCTCCCCCTCTGGTCCAAATTGGACTAGGGAAGGGGGGCGGCGGCGCCCCCCATTCCTTCTCCCTCTCCTCCTTCCTTTTCCCCTCCTAGTAGGAGTAGGAAAGGGAAGTCATACTCCTACTAGTAGGAGGACTCCTCCTCTCCTGGAGCGCCCTAAGGGCCAGCCGGCCTCCCCCTTCCTCCTTTATATACGGAGGCAGGGGGGCACCCTAGGACACACAAGTTGATTGTTTCCAGCCGTGTGCGGTGCCCCCCTGCACCATAATCCACCTCAGTCATATCGTAGCAGTGCTTAGGCGAAGCCCTGTTCCGGTAGCATCATCATCACCGTCATCACGCCGTCGTGCTGGCAATGCTCTCCCTCGACACTCTGCTGGATCTTGAGTTCGTGGGACGTCACCGAGCTGAATGTGTGCAGATCGCGGAGGTGCTGTACTTTCGGTACTAGGATCAGTCGATCGTGAAGACGTACGACTACATCAACCGCGTTGTCATAACGCTTCTGCTTACGGACTACGAGGGTACATAGACAACACTCTCCCCTCTCGTTGCTATGCATCACCATGATCTTGTGTGTGCGTAGGATTTTTTTTTTTGAAATTATTGCATTCCCCAACGTCTACTATACAACTTGTTCTTGTAGACTTGTCTTGGGCCTCCAAGCGCAGATTTTTGTAGGACAGTAGCAAATTTCCCTTAAGTGGATGCCCTAAGATTTATCAATCCGTGGGAGATATAGGATGATGATGGTCTTTCTCAAATAACCCTGCAACCAAATAATAAAAAGTCTATTGTGTCCCCAACACATCAAATACAATGGTAAACTATATAGGTGCACTAGTTCGGCGAAGAGATGGTGATACAAGTGTAGTAATGATAGTAAATATTGATTTTTGTAATAGGAACAATAAAAAACAGCAAGGTAGAAATTTATAAAATGGAACACAAATGGTATCGCAATGCTTGAAATTGAGGCCCAGAGTCCGTAGTTCCACTAGTGCAATCTCTCAACAATACTAATATAATTGGATCATATAACCATCCCTCAACGTGTGATGAAGAATCACTCCAAAGTTCCTATCTAGTGAAGAATATAATAAGAAATTGTTTGTAGGGTACGAAACCACCTCAAAGCTATTCTTTCCGATCGACCTATCCTAGAGTTCGTACTAAAATAACAAGCTATTATTTCCGATCGATCTAACCAAGAGTTCGTACTAAAATAACAACATATGATACACATCAACCAACTCTAATGTCACCTAGATACTCCAATGTCACCGCGAGTATCCGTGAGTTGATTATACGATATGCATCAAATAATTTCAGATTCATAATACTCAATATCCAACAGAAAGAACTTCAAAGAGTGCCCCAAGATTTCTACCTGAGAAATAAAGACGAGAACGTGCCTCAACCCCTATGCATAGATTTGTTGGGTTTCGTACTAATTTCAAAAAAATTCCTACGCACACGCAAGATCATGTGATGCATAGCAACGAGAGGGGAGAGTGTTGTCTACGTACCCAACGCAGACCGACTGCGGAAGCGCTGACACAACGTAGACGAAGTAGTCGTACGTCTTCACGATCCAACCGATCAAGCACCGAAACTACGGCACCTCCGAGTTCGAGCACACGTTCATCTCGATGAAGATCCCCGGACTCCGATCCAGCAAAGTGTCGGGGAAGAGTTCCGTCAGCACGACGGCGTGGTGACGATCTTGATGCACTATAGCAGTAGGGCTTCGCCTAAACTCCGCTACAGTATTATCGAGGACTATGGTGGCAGGGGGCACCGCACACGGCTAAGGAATAGATCACGTGGATCGACTTGTGTGTTTTAGGGTGCCTCTGCCTCAGTATATAAAGGACTAGAGGGGGGGAGGCTGGACGGCCAAGGTGTGGCGCGCCAGGAGAGTCCTACTCCCTCTGGGAGTAGGATTCCCCTCCCAATCCTAGTTGGAATAGGATTCGCGGAGGGGGAAAAGAGAGAGAGGGGGCCGACCACCTCTCCTAGTCCTAATAGGACTAGGGGAAGGGGAAGGCACACAGCCCATGTAGGGCTGCCTCTTCTCTTTTCCACTAAGGCCCATCATAGCCCATTTAGCTCCCGGGGGGTTCCGGTAACCTTCCCGGTACTCCGGTAAAATCCCGATTTCACCTGGAACACTTCCGATATCCAAACATAGGCTTCCAATATATCAATCTTTATGTCTCGACCATTTCGAGACTCCTCGTCATGTCCGTGATCACATCCGGGACTCCGAACAACCTTCGGTACATCAAAATGCATAAACTTATAATATAACTATCATCGTAACCTTAAGCGTGCGGACCCTACGGGTTCGAGAACAATGTAGACATGACCGAGACACGTATTTGGTCAATAACCAATAGCGGGACCTGGATGCCCATATTGGCTCCTACATATTCTACGAAGATCTTTATCAGTCAGACCGCATAACAACATACGTTGTTCCCTTTGTCATCGGTATGTTACTTGCCCGAGATTCGATCGTCAGTATTCCAGTACCTAGTTCAATCTCGTTACTGGCAAGTCTCTTTACTCGTTCTGTAATACATCATCCCGCAACTAACTCATTTAGTTGCAATGCTTGCAAGGCTTAAGTGATGTGCATTACCGAGAGGGCCCAGAGATACCTCTCCGACAATCGGAGTGACAAAACCTAATCTCAAAATACGCCAACCCAACATGTACCTTTGGAGACACCTGTAGTACTCCTTTATAATCACCCAGTTACGTTGTGACGTTTGGTAGTACCCAAAGTGTTCCTCCGGCAAACGGGAGTTGCATAATCTCATAGTTATAGGAACATGTATAAGTCATGAAGAAAGCAATAGCAACATACTAAACGATCGGGTGCTAAGCTAATGGAATGGGTCATGTCAATCAGATCATTCTCTCAATGATGTGATCCCGTTAATCAAATAACAACTCATTGTTCATGGTTAGGAAACATAACCATCTTTGATTAATGAGCTAGTCAAGTAGAGGCATACTAGTGACACTTTGTTTGTCTATGTATTCACACATGTATTATGTTTCCGGTTAATACAATTCTAGCATGAATAATAAACATTTATCATGATTATAAGGAAATAAATAATAACTTTATTATTGCCTTTAGGGCATATTTACTTCAAGATTACCCCAATGTCACCTCGGAAATCCATGAGTTGAGTGCCAAAACACATATCAAGTGAATCAATATGATACCCCATTGTCACCACGGGTATTCATAGCAAGACATACATCAAGTGTTCTCAAATCCATAAAAGTATTCAATCCGATAAAACGAAATCTCAAAGAAAAAACTCAATTCACAGCAAGATAGAGAGGGGAAAACACCATATGATCCAACTATATTAACAAATCCTGTGATACATCAAGATCGTGACATCTCAAAAACACGAGAGAGAGAGAGAGAGAGAGAGAGAGAGAGATTAAAAACATAGCTACTGGTACAAACTCTCAATCCTGAGGGTGGACTGCTCCCTCCTCATCATGGTGGCCGCTGGGATGATGAAGATGGCCATCGGTGATGATTTCCCTATTCGGCTGGGTGCCAAAACGGGGTATAGATTGGTTTTTCGTGGCTACACAGGCTTGCGGTGGCGGAACTTCTGATCTAGGGTTATTTCTAATGGTTTCTCTATTTATAGGATTTTCAGCGTTCAAATCACGCGAAGATGGGCCTCGACGAGGGCACACCCCACCTGGGCGTGCTTGGGCCTCCTAACGTGCCCAGGTGTCTTGTGCTCTCCTCCTTCACCTTCTGGTCCTCTCACGAAGCTTCTAGGGCCTCTTTTGTTCCAAAAAAAGTCGTTAAAAAGTTTCGTTGCATTTAGAGAACTTTTATTTCTACATGAAAAACAACACCATAATAGTTCTGCTGAAAATAGTGCCAGTCTGGGTTAGTTCGATGCAAATCATACCAAAACGATATAAAATTGTTGTAAACATGGCATGAATACTTTATAAATTATAGATACGTTGGAGACATATCATAGGTCCACTTATCACACATCTTCTCCCTATTTGAAGAGCATAGACATGTACATCACGAATATCAATCTCTTCCTCCATCAAGCTCATTTCCTTTAGGTTTTTTGTGGCTGGTTTTCATTTAGTTTTTTTTCCCTTTTTTCTTTTTTGTTTCTTTTTTTATTTTCGTCTTCGTTTTTATCTTTCTCCTTCTTTCTTCTTTTTTCTTTTCTTTCCCTTTTCTGTTCTGAAAATATGTCCGTGGTTCTAAAAAAATCGTCTATTAAAAAAGTTCACAAATTTGAAAAAATGTTGGTGTTTTCAAAAAATGTTCTCAATTTTCAAAAAATGTTGGTGTTTTCAAAATCTTCATAAATTTAAAAATTTCCAGACTTTCAAAAAATGTTTGCCGTTCCAAAATTTTGTTCACAATTTCAAATATTGTTGAAGTTTATGACATTTGCTCACAATTTTGGAAAAATATTGTTAAATTTTTATTTATTATTTCCTTTTTATTTTTTTTGCTTTCCTCTCCTTTTTGCTTTTTCTTTGGAATTTCGTTTTCTTTTTTTTCTTTTCCAATGTTTTGTTTATATGTTCGTGCTTTTTCAAAAAATGACCACGTTTCCAAAAATTGTTCATGTTTTCAAAAATATTCAGGAGTTTGAAAAATTGTTCATGTTTGCAAAAAAATGTTCTAGTTTTCAAAAATTGTTCGCCAATATCCAGAAAGTTCGTGTTTTCAATTTTATTCGACAGAGTTTCAAAAATTGTTCATGTTTGCAAAACAATTACCCGTTTCCAAAATTTGTTCACGTTTTTAGAATTTTCTTAATAGTTTAAAAAATGTTTCAATTTTAAAAAATGTGCTTATATCCAAAACCATGTTTGTATTGTTTCAAAATATTTGTGTTTATTTAAAATTTGTTTACAAAAATTGAAACTTCTACGCATTTCGTTAAACATTCATTTTTAAAAAAACTGATATTTTTTAAACATGAACAAAAAAGGTTCGTGTTTTCGATATTCACTCGCAAATTTCCGAAAAATTTCTTGTTTCCCTAAATTGTTTGTATGTTCCAATTTGTTCAGTGGATTTTAAAAAATGTTCATGTTTGCAAAGTACATTCAAGATTTGTAATATTTGTTAAAAAATTCAAAAAAATAATTCTGAAATTCCCAATGTGTTCTTGTTAAAATGTATTCATAAACGCCCAAAATGTTCAAGTTTTCAAAAAAATTGCAATTTAGAAAAATTGTTTGCAAATTTATAAAATTGTTCACATTTTGTTTATGAGTTTAAAAAACTTTCTGGTTTTTTTAAAAAGTTAGTGTTTCAAAAAATTGTTCACATTTTCAGATTTTAATTCAGAATTTCAACCTTGTTCACAGATTGAAAATATTTCACTGTTTTCTGAAAATGTGAGTTTCCTAAAAAGAATTCAAAGATTTGACAGATGGCTGAGTTTCTAAAAATATTTCCGTTTTGAAAAACTGTTTCATTTCAAAACTTAAAATGTTTCGGATTTGCCGCTAGCTTTTAGTTCTTATAGTTTTGCGCTGATGTATAGACAAGAGCCAACATTCTGTTCATTGGGTAGCGACACTCATACATGTACGTTAGAACTTGTGTTTGAATCCAGGCGAGCACGTTACATTACTTTTTTTTTTGGATTTTTAGCGCAACAGGGCTCTCACGACACCCTCTAATGGGACAGCCCAGTCACGGTCACCTTTGTGCGTCGCGGATCTGTTTGACGCAAAACGAGTGGAATAAGAAATCCCTAGTTCGGTACCTTCTCTCTGATTTTTTTTTTGGTCCATCCACGAATCTCTATCTCTAATCTCTCTTCTCTCTCTAATAATAAAGAAGCTATTGCTTCTGCCCATCCGTCATTAGATTAACCTCTAAAATTGCCAGAAATTACCGACTATGCCATGCATAAATGAGGAAAAACAATTCATTTTTTTCTTCAGAAGTCGCGGCAGTGGTTCTTGGTTTACTTACTAGCGATCTCCCAATCTTGCACAAGCAGTCAGGCATTGCAGTGGGTAGAGCCTTAGAGCATCTCCAGCCGCGCCCCCAACAGACCCTTCCCAGGCGTTTTTGCCATGCCGGCGCCGAAAAAACCGCCCAGTCGCGCCCCCAGAAGCCCGTTTTTCGCCGGCTCGGGCCGAAACTGGTGCCGGCGGACGCATGCCGAACCCGGCTTCCTGGGGGCGCCTGGGGCGCCGGCACAAGCGAAAAGGGTGCGTGGGTCCGCCCTGTCGGCGAGGCGAGCGCCTCTTCCCGCTGTTTCTTCCCGCGTTTTTCCCACTTCCCTCCCATACTCTTCCTTCCTCCCGCCAATCTCCCTCCCGCTCGCCTCCCTCCCAGCCGGCCGCCATGCCACCGAAGAAGTACGTCGCCCCCGTGCGGCGGCAACCGCGACCGCCTCCGTCGCCCAACCGAAGCAGAGGAAGCCGAGGGCGCCGCCGATCAAGCCACCGGGCATGTCAAAAACGCCGAGTGGAGGGCGGAAGTTCAGCGGCAGGAGGCTGTCACCGCCAACCGGCGGAACAGGGCCATCGCCAAGAAGGCCCGCGACAACGCGGCGTGCGCGGCTGCGGCTGCCTCGGCGGACCAAACCGAGGCCGAGGCGAATCGCGCGGGGATGATGAATCCACCCAGAAGCCATGCCCAGTACGCGTGTAACACCCTCGATGCGACTATATCTCCCACGTGTCGAGGCACGACTTAGAGGCATAATCGCATTGAAGGCATATGTCGCAAGTCAGGTAATCATCACAAACATCCCATGTAATATAAATAATGAAAAGGGATAACATAGTTGGCTTACACTCGCCACGTCAATCAAGTACATAAATAACATACATCATCCAAACACTCATGGCCCGACTACGGCGTCAAAATAGAAGAAAACCCAACATGCGACACAGTCCCAATCACCCCCAACTGGGCACCACTTCATGCCGAAGGAGATCACACAAGCCCTGAGCATATCTTCAAGAATCTGGTTGACACACTCGACTTGACCGCTTGTTTGTGGATGGAAAGCAGTGCTGAAGCGAATGTTGGTGCCCATGGCTTTCTAAAAAGAATCCCAAAATTTGGAGGTAAAGATGCTGCCACGGTCTGAAGATATCACTTGAGGGATACCGTGCAGAGAGACAATTCGAGAGGTATAGAGTTCCGCCAATTGAGCTGCAGTGATCGACTCTTTGATAGGCAGAAAGTGAGCCACTTTGGTGAGTTTATCGATGACAACGAATATAGCATCATTGCCACGCTTGGACTTTGGAAACCCAGTCACAACGTCCATTTCAATGTGGTCAAACTTCCATTCTGGAATGGCAAGAGGTTGGAGGAGACCAGCTGGCCTTTGGTGTTCTGCCTTCACTCTTCTGCAGACATCACATTCATTCACGAATTGAGCGATCTCACGCTTCATTCGGGTCCATCAATAAGCTTGCTTGAGGTCCTGATACATCTTCGTACTCCCAGGGTGGATGGAGAGGAGAGAATTGTGAGCCTCGTTCATGATCACTTTACGGAGGTCACCTTTGGGTACAACAATTCGATCCTCGAAGAAGAGAGTATCCTTCTCATCAAGGCGGTAGCACTTGTACTTGGGTTGACTCTTGGCAATCCCAATCTTCACCTTTTTCACCATAGCATCAAGAAGCTGGGCTTGGCGAATCTGGTCTTCTAAGGTAGGAGAGACTTGAAGGTTGACGAGGAAACCTTGAGGAACAACTTGTAAATTCAGTTTGCGAATCGGAGCTACGGATGCAACGTTACGAGGCCTCGAACATGAGCACATGGACTGAAATTCTGAGGACTTAGACGAAATTCACCTAGGGTTTACTGTTCATCCCGAATCAGATCTGGATCCGACGAGTCACTGTAGCGGTGTGGCCTTCGAGGATCGCCGAACGGAGATGGGGATCGCCGGAGATTGGCCGGCCGGATCCGAAGCTTGGGTAGGAGGGGCCGGCCGGTCGGCAAGGTTGCCGCGGTGGTGCGGCTCGACCCCGGCGGCAGGACGGCGGCCGGAGTCAAGGCACGGGTCGGCGGGGCGGCGAAACGGCGAGGTCGCCGGCAAGGGTGCTACAAGTTGGTATCAGAGCCAGGTTCATGCATTTCCTGTCATATCTTGCATATGCATCCCGCATCGCATCCCGCATAGTATATCATCATTGCATCTTATTGTTTGAGCTTGCATGTGGTTGATTGTATCCTTGTTGCTTGTTTGTCTTGTTTGGGTAGAGCCGGGAGACGAGTTCGCTAACGAGGAGCCCGTTGAGTTTGCTTTTGAGGATCCAGTCAACTCTGACAGCTTTGCAGGCAAGATGATCATATCCTCGAAATCACTACTATTTTTGCTATGCTAGTTTGCTCGCTCTTTTGCTATGCCAATGCTACGATGCATACCTTTTGCTTGTCAGCCTCCCAATTGCCATGTCCAACCTCTAACCCACCATGTCCTAGCAAACCGTTGATTGACTATGTTACCGCTTTGCTCAGCCCCTCCTATAGCGTTGCTAGTTGCAGGTGAAGATTGGAGGCGATCCTTGTTGGGACATTTATTTACTTGTTGGGATATCATTGTATTATCTTGTTATCTTAATGCACCTATATACTTGGTAAAGGGTGGAAGGCTCGGCCTCTCGCCTAGTGTTTTGTTCCACTCTTGCCGCCCTAGTTTCTGTCATATCGGTGTTATGTTCCCGGATTTTGCGTTCCTTACGCGGTTGGGTTATAATGGGAACCCCTTGACAGTCCGCCTTGAAAAAAACTCCTCCAGTAATGCCCAACCATGGTTTTACCATTTGCCACCTAGCCCCTTTTTTCCCCTTGGGTTTCGCGGACTCAAGGGTCATCTTATTTTAAACCCCCCCGGGCCAGTGCTCCTCTGAGTGTTGGTCCAACCTAGAGCATCGTGCGGGGCCGTCCCTTGGCAACTTGGGTTATGTTGGCTCCCGTACGCTTAGCTTATCCGGTGTGCCCTGAGAACGAGATATGTGCAGCTCCTATCGGGATTTGTCGGCACAACGGGTGGTGTTGCTGGACTTGTTTTACCATTATCGGAGTTGTCTTGAAGAACCAAGATACCGAGTCTGATCGGAACGTCTTGGGAGGAGGTCTATTCCTTAGTTGACCGTGAGAGCTTGTCATGGGCTAAGTTGGGACTCCCCTGCAGGGATTGAACTTTCGAAAGCCGTGCCCGCGGTTATGGGCAGATGGGAATTTGTTAATGTCCGGTTGTAGATAACTTGAACCTTAATTTAATTAAAATGAATCAACTGAGTGTGTTACCGTGATGGCCTCTTCTCGGCGGAGTCCGGGAAGTGGACACGGTGTTGGAGTAATGTTTGCGCAGGTTGCTCTCTCTAGATTCTCGCTCGCGCTTCGCCTTCTCTTCTCGCTCTCTTTTGCGAATAAGTTAGCCACCATACTGCTAATCGCTTGCTGCAGCTCCACTCATATTTTACCTTGCCTTACCTATAAGCTCAAAATAGTCTTGATCGCGAGGGTGCGAGATTGCTGAGTCCCTATGGCTCACAGTTTACTATTACACCAGATGCAGGTCTAGGTGATTCCGCTCCAGGTGACGCGTGCGAGCTCAAGTGGGAGTTCGACGAGGACTCTCAGCGTTACTATGTTTCCTTTCCTGATGATCAGTAGTGGTGCCTAGTTGGGGGTGATTGGGACCGTGTCACATGTTGGGTTTTCTTCTATTTTGGCGCCGTAGTCGGGCCATGAGTGTTTGGATGATGTATGTTATTTATGTACTTGATTGACGTGGCGAGTGTAAGCCAATTATGTTATCCCTTTTCATTATTTATATTACATGGGATGTTTGTGATGATTACCTGACTTGCGACATATGCCTTCAATGCGATTATGCCTCTAAGTCGTGCCTCGACACGTGGGAGATATAGTCGCATCGAGGGTGTTACAACGCTCCCTGGGGCCAGCAAGGCGTTGGCTCTCCGCAGCAATGGGGATCGCCCTCGCCGGGGTACGCCGATGGGGATGCGCACGGTGGGTTCAACCCAAACGTCACCTTCTCCCATGGATACCCGGCCCAGCGCACACCCTCTCGCGCCTTCGCCGGCGTGCAGTACCCTCCATACAACTACTTGCCGCCCGCCTATGCTTCCTCCCCGACGCCCCCGCTACGCCGTGGCCCGCTGCCCTTCTCCCACCTCGGCGACACCGACGAGACCGAGGCCGAAATGGACGACATCATCGCGGCTGGTTCGGCCGCGACCGCTGCGTCTCCCGGGTTCGTCACCCTGGATGAGATGGTGGATCTCAGCGGCGACATGGACGGCTAGCTCGGCTACGTCTACGATGAGGAAGAGCAGGAGGAGCAGGAGGAGGAGGACGAGGAGCCGACGCCTGCGACGGCGAAGGGGAGCAAGAAGAAGAAGCGGGCGGCCAGGACAGGCGAGCCGCGCATTAAGTGGGCGTCCAAGGAGGAGGAATGCCTCGCCGAAGCATGGAAAGTCGTCTGCCTCGACCCGACGACCGACACGAACCTGAGCATCGACACGTATTGGGACCGCATCAAGGCCGAGTTCGACGAGCACAAGCTCGTCGACCCCTACTTCAAAGGATTCTGCATGCAGCGCGGCTCCAAGGCGATGGTGAACCATTGGGGGCGTATCCAGGGGGCGTGCAACAAATGGCATGGGGTCATCGAGGAGGTCGCGGCATGCCTGGAGAGCGGCGCTAGCGTCGAGGATCAGGTATGCCACGCCGGCCTCCCGCCTCTCTTTGCTGTGTAGGCGCGCCAACTGTTTGTTCCTCCGCGCAGTTGCTGCGCATGTTCGCCCTGTACCGGCAGAGCAACAGCGACGTCGAATTCAAGTACCTCCACGTCTACAAGCGCATTGACAAGTGCGAGAAGTGGGCGGAAGTCTGGCGCACCCTCGACAAGGCCAAGGAGACCTACAAACTGGACGCGCCGACTCCTAGCGCATCGGAAGGGCGGCCGGACGGCAACAAAGTTGCCAAGAAGGGGAAATACGCCGACGCGGCCACCGCTCGAGTGCAGGAGTCCATCGAGCACTGACTCGCCGATGCGCAGGCCCGGGCCGTCCTTCGTGAAGAGAAGACTAAGGCGTGCTGGTCAGCGTTGATGTCGAGCAGCGCCGTCAAGCTCGACCTGCTCCGTACGAACGTCGCCGCGAAGAAGAGAAACACTGACCTGGCTTTCCTGCTGGGTGGGACGGACATGCTCCTGAGCACCGACGAGGCGGTCAAGGCGTGGTACTTGGCGGAGCGCGGCCTCATCCTGAACCAGCTTCCCTCGACAAGGCCGCCGACGCCGACGCACGCGCCGACGCCGACGCCGACGCCAAGCCCGCGTGACGACGCCCAGCACCACCGAAGCCGCGCCGACACCGCCCAGCGCGGAGGCTGCTCCGACACCGCCAATCCCGCGCATGCCAACTCCGCCGACGCCTGGGGCAGAGCCCGCCGAGTGATGCGCACGCGAACTTCTGCCGCTCTATTTTTTATACGCCAAACTGTGGCTTGCGATCGTCCGACTTGTGGCGGCTTTTGTGAGCGGGAACGACCAAGTTCGAATTTTTCGCGTCCTGGGGGCGGCGCTTGGTGGCGGGACTGGGAGCTAGGTCACCCCCAGGGGCCGAACTAGCGCCGGTTCGCCCCCAGACCGCCCTTTTTTAGCGCCCTGAGGGGCCGAACGGCTAGAGATGTTGGAGATGCGGGCTTGAGCCGATGTGATCTCATTTTTTTCCTTTTCCGGTTTATTCTTTTTCCTGATAAATTAAATGCTCTTCAAAATATTTATCTTGTAAACTCTAACTCAAAATACAACATTTTATATATTGAAATATCCTGAGAAAAATGTGCATAAATTCTAAATATACATACATACATACATACGTGAAAAATCCTTTGGGCAGCTTAATATTTTAGGTCGCATTCGCCGAGTCAGCCACAAACGATATGCACGGTTTTTTCGCTCATCTGCCCCTCATATTCCTTCTGTGTCTTTGACCATAGAACTCTTATTCTGATTGGACATATGATTCTAGATATATACATGTATAATTTTTTCCCTTTTCCGGTTTAATCTTTTTTTGATAAATTAAAATGCTCTTCAAAATATTTATCTTTTAAACTCTAACTCAAAATATAACATTTTATATATTGAAATATCCTGAGAAAAATGTGCATGAATTTTAAATATACATACGTACATACGTGAATTTTTTTTCAGCAGCCTAATTTTTAGGTCGCATTCGTCTGAGTCAGGTACAGATGATATGCACGGTTTTTTCGCTCATCTGCCCCCGATATTCCATCTGAGTCTGTTGAGCATAGTACTCCTATCCTGGTTGGACATATGACTCTACATATATATATGTATAGAAATATCAAAAGCAACAAACTTCTGCAGAAAATAGGCTCACCTCAGCAAAGTCGTCACCGCCTTCAGTGGCGGCCCTCACGAGCGGACACATCGATCAAGACGCCATGCAACTCCTCCCTTCATTGCGTGGTGCCGTCAACCCGCGTGCCGAGGACGTCACCGAGCCACTCCAGTACCTCACCACATCGACGAATCAACCTTCTCCGCAACAAGGCAGGCAGTCAACGGCTCCCATGTCCTCCGCAGCCATGTTTGACGTGAACGCGGTCGTGCCTGCCGAGCGGTACTTTGGCCTCAACTCAGATGTGGCAGCGTAGTCTCCTATTTCTGGCCAGGTACGTTAGTACCACTATATTGATCGCATCAGCTGCTGCTTCCATCAATCGATCAATCAATGGTATAAAGGACCTTGGATGATCATATCGTGTGCACATATTAACATAGGGGAGTTTATACTGTTTATACGTATACACACTCCATGGACTGACCGGGACAAGAATTACTGCTACCACAACTTTTGATCGTCCTAAACATGCTTGCGACTTGGCATTGATTAGTCTACATGTTTACAACGAGATAGGGTGCTCGCTGGTGTTGGGAACCAGGCTGGCCCCACATGCTCGCTTCCCTCGAGTGGGAGCTCATAGGAGAAGCAGCTCTCTCCCTGAGAGACCGACACGGTCACCCATGTTAAATCGGTCCCTCGGCTTATCTTCTCTGACTCAAAGCTCAAGCTGATGTACATGCCTTTGCCTGCTGACCAACTGACCGTCCACCGCAAAGGATGCAATTTCCTCTTCGAATAAACCTTGTAATCGTAAAAAAGTGGGTTTTTTAGTGCTGGGCTTAGCAAAAGAGAAATCGCCGTATACTAGGCCCTCCAACTTCTTAAGAGGTTTATCTAAAAGATTCGCGATATAACTAGGAAGACCTTTCAAATACCACACATGAGTCACGGGACATGCGAGTTTGATGTATCCCATTTGATATCTTCGTATCCGAGAATCCACAAATTCTACCCCGCATTTTTGGCAAAATCTTTCGTCTTCGTTTTCAGCTCCGCTCGCGTGAGAATTGCCACAAGCGCAAATCCCGCTTTGCAGTTACGGATGTCGCGAAAGCTAGGTAGCTGCTTTCTACTAGATCGTACAGTATTTGACACATACTCCTTTTGTGAAGAATTTAAACGCTCTTGTATTTCTTTATAGAAAGAATACTATTTGTCAAGTTCAATATCTTTTAAGTGACCTACATCTTTCGAGGAAAGTAAAACAGATCGAGGTTCAAGTTGTTAAGATGGAACTCAGAGTAGGCCTTGATCTCTGCCTCTCCTTTCTAACTGGCATGCATGTCGAGGACATCGCCGACCCACTCCAGCACCTCACCACATCAACGAATCGACCTTCGCCACAACAAGGCAGACATTCAACGGCTCCCACGTCCTCCGCAGCCATGCTTGACGTGAACGCGGTTGTGCCTGCCGAGCGGTACTCTCCCTCAACTCGGATGTGGCTGCGTAGTCTCTTGTTTCTAGCCAGGTACTCCCTCCGGCTAAAAATACTTGTTATCAAAATGGACAAAAAGAATGTATCTAGACTAAAATACATCTAGATACATGCCCTTTTATTTACTTTGATGACAAATATTTCCAGACAGAGGGAGTACGTTAATACTAATATATTGATCGCATCGGCCGCTGCTTCCATCCATCAATCAATGGTATAAAGGACCTTGGATGATCACATCGTGTGCACATATTAGCATACGGGAGTTTATATACGTATACACACTCCATGGAGAGATCAGGACAAGAATTATTGCTTGATCGTCCTAAACATGATTGTGATTTGGCATTGATGAGTCTACAAGTTTACAACGAGATGGGGAGCTCGCAGGTGTTGGGAAACAGACTGGCTCCGCATGCCCCGCTTCCCTCGAGTGGGAGCTCATAGGAGGAGCGGCTCTCTCGCTGGAAGACCGGCATGGTCATCCCCTTTGAATCGGTCCCTCGACATATGTTCTCTGACTCAAAGCTCAGGATGATGTATGCGCCATTGCCTGCGGACCAACTGACCATCAACCACAACAACACCTGCACTTACGGATGTCCAGAAAGCTAGGTAGCTGCTTTCTACTGGGTCATACAGTATTTGATATGTACTCCCTTCGTAAAGAATTTAAACGCTCTTATATTTCTTTATAGATATAATACTATTTTTCAAGTTGACTATATTTTTAGGTGGCCTACATTTTTCAAGGAAAGTAAAAACAGATCGATACTCCAATTATTATGATGGCACTCAGAGTAGGTCTTGACCTCTGCCTTTCTTTTCTAACTGACATCTGCTCCATATGATGATGGAAACCACAAGGGTGTGTACATAATAAAACTTGCCAAAGGGCGGAAGGAAACTTGCAAAACGGCGAAAGGATGAATGTGTTGATGACATTGACGAGACAGAGCAATCGTGATAAGTGGCAAACACATAATTTTGCTATCCCGTTGCAACGCACGGGCTCTTTTGCTAGTTTAAAAAGAAAAATTGGGCATGTCATTATTCGAACAGAGGACCATCGCCATGAGGCAAAAATGTGCTAGCCGCGGTCACACCCTAAAATCATGGGAAAAATCGCGACCGAAAATCATGAGAAAAAGGTGAGAGAGGAGAATCAAACACATGACCTGTCATTTCAGATTTACCTGAGTTAACCAAGTGAGCTAGCAAATGATCGTGATTAGACCAGCTGACTATCTAAATAGTACTAAAGGCTGCTTGCATGCCCTTTTTTTTTATCAAATTGCTGGGCCTATTTAAGCATCAAATAATCGTTGCTAGGCTTTTATGGGCAGCGAGCCACATGAGAAAGACATAATCTCCAGTCCAATATCCTGCAAAGCATCTATATTTTATGTGAAATAATCCCACCATGCTCCTTTAAGATGATTCCCACCTGTTTAGGTTAGCAATTTGGCCGTAATCTCTACCTAATAACAAAGCATGGAATGCTTCTATCCGTTCGTCACATCGGTTTTATAGAAAAACCCCTGTAGTTTTCGATAATTAAACCTGCAGTACTGTTTTAAGTTACGTAAAGAAAACATTTTACGTTTTGCAAAGAGCCCCCTGCTGTTTCCTAGATTCAACCCACAGTCCATATCATATGTTTCTAAGAAATACTCATATCTTTTAAACCGTAACACTAATTTTAACGTGTTATGTATGAAATTTGATTAAAAAACATGTAGAATCTAAATATTATGTTATTTTACATGTTACAAAAATTTAAAATATTGTTTGGATGCAACCTTAATAAATAGTGCATGATCCGTCTTTATTTCGTGGCGGTGCAGATCCAGATAGAAAATGAACAACTCAGCAAAACTAGATTGGAGACGAAAGAAACCATCTATAACCACACATGCACGTGACGGCAAAACCTTTCAGGGGTCAAAGAAAGCAAATTTTTGATCTTAAGCCGAGAGAGAGATGCATTAAGATTGACACATTCAAACGAGTTGCGATTATGTGGGCATTGATGACATGTTCAAACAAAGAACGTGGACCTACCGAGGTCTCGAGTCATGATTATTGGATTAGGGGCGTGCGTTATTTTTTTCTCCCGTTGCATCGCACATGCTCTTTTGCTAGTATTAACAAGACACCAAAAAAGGGGAGGTGACAATGGAGGAGAGGGTGATTAAACTTGTGATGAAAGAAAGGATGAATTTGGGACGTGGTGCACGCTGCAAAGAGGGACCTGTGGGCTAAAAGAATTAACTTGCCAGCAAGTATATATATGTGTGTGGGCCAGAAGGAACATGCAAGGAAGGAAACAAGAACGTGTGTGGGCTAAAAGAACTAGTGAGGATTGTGTGTGTGGGCAGGAAGGAACCACGGACACGTGGGATTTCATATATTGTGACAATGACTTCTAAAAATAAAGATATTCTTCGCTCACAAAAAAGACAATGGATATTCACATGCAAGGAAGGAGACACTTGGGGTATTTTTAATACGGCAACACTAACACCCATACGTGTGGGCGTTTGCATCTCGCCCACATGCGTGGATCCGCGTCCGTTTGTGGGTGTATGAATCTTGGCATATTTGTGGTGCCACATAAGACTAGACTGGTGTGTGGGCATTCACCCAGTCGACCATATGTCCGTTTCACCACACGGAGAGGCTGGTGTGTGGGCGTTTAGCAGTTCGTCCACACACTAGTTTTCACTCACGCACAAGGGCTGGTGTGTGGACAATTGCCATCTCGCCACACGCCCGTCTTCTCTCCCACACCCAAGCTGCCAGTTGCCATGCGTTTTGCAGTGTACATGGCAACTGCCCTAGTGTGCTTGTAAGCAGATGGCAACTCTTTTTTTTACCCGAACATGTCAGTTACCATGTGTTTTGCAGGGTACACGACAACTGCCCTAGTGTCCTTGTCAGCAGATGACAACTCTCTCTTTTATCCGAACATGTTGTTTTGCCATGTCTTTTTGTAGCGCTACACGGACAACTGCCTAGTGTTAGTAGTTGGCAACTCCTAAGGTTTTCAAATCATGGCAACTGTAGTAAACCAGACCATATACATGACAACTGCTTAGTGTCAGTAGGTGACAACCTCTAAAGTTTTCAAACCATGGAAATTATAGTAAACCAGACCATACATGGCAACAACTGCAGTTGTCCAAAATGGCATCTGGCACTTGACCTGAGATGGCAACTGCAGTTGAGCAACCATGGCAACTGTAGTTCGGCGACATGGCAACTGCAGTTAAACGGACATTGAAGAGGGTCCGGACCATGACAACTGCGGGGACGCATGATGACTGTCACGCGGGGTGTGCGGGACCGTGAGATAGGTGGTTGAGAAAGGTTGTGTGGGCGTTATGCATTTTACCCACACGTGGACGTTCAAGAGAGACCGCAAGGAAAAAAATAAGCATGTGGACGCTAGTTGTTTTGCCCACACATAGACGTGGGCTGATCCCCTTACACACCACACAAAATGTGTGAACAGACTTCTTAACGCCCACACGCGTGGACGTTATCAGCGTCCTTTTAATAAATTTTAAAGAAAGGGAGAATTCTAGGGCTACAAAGAGTAGGAAGGATATCGTGTGTGCGAGCCATGCGCCGAGTATGAATTGGAGGCCTAAATTATTCGGAGATTTTTTTTCTAAACCTTGGCAATCCCTGCCGCTTGTCATTGTTCGGATGTCAAGTTGCTGGTAGGCGTTTTGGTATAGCGAAGCATGGGTTGGTGTGCTGCCACATGCACGCCAATTTATTTTTCCATTGCAATGTTTGGGCATATGTCCTAGTTAACATAAGAAAAGAGAAGCAAGGCTCTAGCCGACCATGTCAAAATTTGCACGCAGGACAAATGAATTTTTGGACGCAATGTGATGGCCGGCCGGTGGCCGCATGGACCCAATAATACGGGAATTGTATGAGATATGAGTTGCCAGGCAGCTCGAAAATGACAACAAATAAAATACCTAAATGTTCTTTGCTGGCAAAAAAGTATTTTTCTAGTCATATGTTCTTCTGCATCAATACCAGCTCCTGTGAGGGAGGGACGATAACAACGACACATCTTCGGCTCGCTTCAGTGCTTGTAGTCGTCGCCAGACGGTCTACGGATTTTGAATGTAATTTTTATTATTTTTAGTGTTCGTTGTACTATCATGGTTGAAGATGAATAAATTGGAAGTTTTTCTCATAAAAAATACCAACGAGTGGCGAGGGGCAGATCTTTAGTCCTACCTCAGGGACATACGCTCTCTCGTGTTTATATAGGAATCGTGGCCTCGTGATTCTAATTCCCACGAACATTAGGTTGAGCCCACGGGACAATGTGTCCCCACTGACTAGGGCTCCTTTGTTATCTCAAAAAGAAAAGACTAGGGTTCATTGTCACGGTTGACTCCGGCTCTATCAAGTTTGCTGCTTGAACCTTTTTAATATTAGAAAGGAGGTGGGATAAAACCAAGGTAAATACCGGGTTTGATAATAATATCGTAAACAATAAAATAAATTAAGAATTGGATGTACCATGCATTTTCAAACTTGTTTGACTCTCTACTATTTTTATTTACTACTAGTGGTTGGGGGTGCCATTGCATCACATCCATCACGAAAAATGAAAAAAACGACTAGAAAAACTTTTCTCAAAAAGAAAAGGAAAAAAAGCTAACTTCCATCTTCCAAAACAATCAAAAACTTTCTCACTGCGGCCAACCAGCATGCGCCACATGGCATAGCTGCCTGGCTGCCCTTTCATTCGGCCTTAATGGGTTTGATTTTATCACTCCATCATATAATTTTTTGGCAACTAAAAAACAGATAGAAATTGGATATACCATACGTTCTAAAACCAGTTTGATTATCCACTCTTTTTATTTTATTTTATCACTCCGTTGTATAGTGGTTTTGTAATTAGAAAACTGGTTTTAGATGAAATATCCACGAACAAGACAAAAATATAAATAGGATATTCCACGCTCACCTCGGCCCCCCTCCTCGGTACTTCTTTGGCCCACTGGAAGTCTTCTGGTCCATAAAAAATCCATAAAAAGTTTTCCAGTGTTTGGAGTCCGTTTGGTATTGATTTCTTGCGATGTAAAAAACAAGCAGAAAACAGCAACTGGCACTGGGCACTATGTTAATAGGTTAGTACCAAAATATAATATAAAATGATCGTAAAACATCAAGAATGATAATATAACAGCATAGAACATCAAAATTAATAGATACGTTGGAGACGTATCAGCATCCCCAAGCTTAATTCCTGCTCGTCCTCGAGTGGGTAAATGATAAAAACAGAATTTTTTATGTGGAATGCTGCCTAACATGTTCCTCACATATTTTTTTCTTTGTAGCATGGACATTTGGACTTTTATATGGTTCAAAGCAATAGTCTAGTTTTGACATGAGAACTTTAATACTCAAGCAGATCAACAAGCAACCATATCTTTCAAAATATCAACGCTAAATAAGTTCTCTCTAGCCCATTATGCTCAATCATTGATCATTCGTGAAACACACCCGCATATTAGCTACACCCAATGCTCAAGTACGATCATAGTGCCCCTTAGTTGGTGCTTTATAAGAGAAGATGGAGACTAAAAAAATTGCATAAAGTAAAAGAAAAGCCCTTCATGGAGGGAAGTAGGGATTTGTAGAGGTGCCAAAGCTTAAAGCAAAAAAGATAGAGATAAAAACATTTTGGGTGGCATGCTAGCTTTTCCAGTCAATGAAAACGATCGAGTAGTTCCCAATACTTTCCATGCTAGATATATCATAGGCGGTTCCCAAACAGAAAATAAAGTTTATTCCCTTTTCAACCATACTTTCACTATCCATGGCTAACCGTATCCACGGGTGCCCTCCATACCAACACTTTTAAAGGAATTTATTATTTGACAACATAAAGTAAATTTATTTTTCATTTCAGGACTGGGCATCCCTAATACCTTTGCTTTACTCTCGTGCAATGACAAGTGAATAAACACTCATCTTGAGAATAACATATCTAGCATGGAAATATATCAGCTACCCCCTAACATTTCATGAGAGATACGAGCACACAAAAGAGAAGTTTATTTAAAAAATTAGAGATGACACATACAAATTTGCTTAGAACGGCAAAAGAATACCGCATATAGGTAGGTATGGTGGACTCATGTGGCAAAACTGGTTTAAAGGATTTTGGATGCACAAGTAGTGATCATACTTAGTGAAAATGAAGGCTAGCAAAAGATTTACAAGCATGCAACCAAGAAACAAAAAAAATCTCATAAGCGAGCATTAAGCATAACTAACACCGAATAATGCACCACAAGTAGGATGTAATTTCATTGCATAACTATTGACTTTCATGCTTGCATAGGGAATCACAAACCTTAACACAAATATTCTTACTACAGCATAATTACTCATCAACATGACACACATATCACTATCATCATATCTCAAAACTATTACAAAGAATCAAGTTTATTTTGTCCAATGATCTTCATGAAAGTTTTTATTATATCCTTCTTGGATATATATCACTTTGGGACTAATTTCATATGTTGCTTTTGATAGGCTCAAACAAATATAAGTGAAGAACATGATCATCATATTTCTTTCTCTCAAAATAATTTAAGTGAAGCGAGAGATAATTTCTTAAAAAAATTACTAACTCTCAAATAAATCTAAGTGAAGCATGAGATCATTTCTTCAAAAATAACAAAGCATACTGTGCTCAAAAAGATATAAGTGAAGAACTAGAGCAATTCCATAGCTCATAAAAATTTAAGTGAAGCATAGAGAGCAATTCTGACAAGTCATATCATAATTTTGGCTCTCTCAAATAGGTGTATCCAGCAAGGATTCATGACTCAAAACAAAAATAAAAACAAGAAAAGACTCATATCATACAAGGCGCTCCAGGCAAAACTCATGATATGTGACGAATAAAAATATAGTTCCAACTAAAATACCGATGGTCGTTAGAAGAAAGAGGGGATGCCACTCGGGCATCTCGAAGCTTAGTTGCTTGCTTCTCTTTGGATAATGGCTTCGGGTGCCATGGGCATCCCCAAGCTTAGGCTCTTCTCACTCCTTATTCCTTCCTCCATCAAAATCTCACTCAAAACTTGGAAACTTCAATCACACAAAACTCAACAAAACCTTCATGAGATCCGTTAGTATAAGAAAGCAAATCACTACTATAAATACTTTTGCAAACCCATTCATATTTTATTTTTGCATTATGTCTATTGTATTCCAACTTTTACATGGCTAAACCCCTTCAAAGAAAACCATAGAGTCATCAAAACAAGCACACAACGCAAAGAAAACATAATCTTTCAAAAAACAGGACAATCTATAGCAATTTAAAAACATCAAATACTTCTGTAACTCTAAAAATTCTAAAAAATTAGGACGCTGTAGACAATTTGTATATTAATCTTGTGTAAAAATTCAGAAGCATTCATCAATTCTGTGATTTAAAAAAATTCTGGACGGAAAAGTTCTCGTTTTCCAACAAGATCAGGTCAACTATCACCCAACATAATCCTAAAGGCTTTACTTGGCACAAACACTAATTAAAATATGAAAAACACAATCATAACAGTAGCATAATTGTGCAAACACTTAAGAACAAAAAGAATAAGACAAAAATAAATGTTAATCATTGGGTTGCCTCCCAACAAGCGCTATCGTTTTACGCCCCGAGCTAGGCATAAGATTTCAACAATGCTCACACGAAAGATAAGAATTGAAACACAAAGGGAGCATCATGAAACATATCACAAATACATTTAAGTCTAACATACTTCCTATGCATAGGAATTTTATAAGAAAACAAATTATCAAGACAAGAAACATCTAACATATGCAAAGAAGAGGAATAAACCATTGACGATCTCAACATAACGAGAGGTAATGTAGTAACCTGAAAATTTCTACAACCATATTTTCCTCTCTCATAGTAATTACATGTAGGATCATACTCAAATTCAACAATATAACTATAACATAAAATATTCTCTTGATGATCCACATGCATGCAAACTTGCCTCTCTTCCAAAATAGTGGGATTATCATCAAATAAAGTTATGACCTCTCCAAACACACTTTTATTAAAAATTTCATACGATTGAACACTCTTCAAATATGTGGGATTATTTTTAGCTAAAGTTGACACTCTTCCAAACACACTTTTAATATTATCACAAGCATATTCATCACAAGGTTTAAATAAATTTCAAGATCATAAGAATCTTTGTCACCCCAATCATGATCATTGCAATAAGTAGTGGACATAACAAAACAAGCGTCCCCAAGCTTGGGGTTTTGCATATTACTAGCACAATTGACATTAATAGAATTTATAGTAACATCATTGCAATCATGCTTTTCATTCAAGGAGCTATCATGAATCACTTTATTAATTTCTTTGTTTAACACTTCATCACAATTTTCAGATTCATGAATTCAAGCAAAACTTCATAGAGATACTCAAGTGCGCTCAAATCACTAGCAACTGGTTCAATATCATTAGATCTCTTAAAAAGATTAGCTAGTGGATGAGGATCCATATCAATAGATTTTTAGCAAGCGAAGATTCAAGCAAATAGAAGGCATATGGTCACACAAGCAAACAAAAGATTTGACAAGAAAAATGCGAACGAAAAAGAGGACGAATAAAACGGCAAATGATTGTGAAGTGGGGGATATGAAAACGAGAGGCAAATGGAAAATAATGTAAATTTCAAGGAGATGATATTTGTGATTAGGAACCTAGTAGATGTTGATGATGTCTCCCTGGCAATGGCGCCAAAAATTCCTTTTGATGTTTGCTTGAACTACGTCGATATTTCCCCAAAGAGGAAGGGATGATACAACACAACAACGATAGGTATTTCCCTCAGTGATCAGACCAAGGTTATCGAACCAGTAGGAGAACCACGCAACAACACATACACAGCTCCTGCACCCAAATAACAAATACTCGCAACCCGATGGAAGAGGGGTTGTCAATCCCTCACGGGTAAAAATAGAGGTAAAATTGTAGTAGATTGGATAAATAAGTCTCGCGGGAACGCGAGATAAAATAAATAAGAATAATTTGCAGCAAGGTATTTTTGGATTTTTGGATTAATAGATCAGAAAATAAAAGCAAATAAAAATAGATCATGAAGGCAAATATAATAAAGAACAGACCCCGGGGCCATAGATTTCACTAGTGGCTACTCTCAAGAAAAATAGCATACGGTGGGTAAAAAAATTACCGTTGGGTAATTGATAGAACTTCAAATAATCATGACGATATCCAGGCAATGATCATTATATAGGAATCATGTCCAAGATTAGTAGACCAACTCCTGCCTGCATCTACTACTATTACTCCACACATCGACCGCTATCCAGCATGCATCTAGTGTATTAAGTTCATGGAGAACCAGAGTAATGCAATAAGAACGATAACATGATGTAGACAAGATCTATTTATGTAAAAATAGACCCCATCTTGTTATCCTTAATAGCAATGATACATACGTGTCGATTCCCCTTCTGTCACTGGGATCAAGCAGCGTAAGATCGAACGCATCACAAAGCACCTCTTCCCATTGCAAGATAAATAGATCAAGTTGGCAAAACAAAACCTAAATATCGGGGAAGAAATACGAGGCTATAATTAAAGAGATCAAAAGACTCAACTAACTTTCATGGATAAAAACATAGGTCTGATCATAAACTCAAATTTCATCGGATCCCAACAAGCACACCGCAAAAAGAGTTACATCAAATAGATCTCCAAGAGACCATTGTATTGAGAATCAAAAGAGAGAGAGGAAGCCATCTAGCAACTAACTAAGGACCCATAGGTCTACAATGAACTACTCATGCATCAACAGAGAGGCACCAATGAGGTTGATGAACCCCTCCGTGATGGTGTCTAGATTGGAACTGGTGGTTCTGGAACTTGCAGCGGCTGGAATAAAATTTTGTCGACTGCCCTAGGGTTTCTGGAACACTGGGATATTTATAGAGCAAAAGGCGGCGCGGGAGGCCACCGAGGTGGGCACAACACACCAGGGTGCGCCTGGCCCTTCAGGCGCACCCTAGTGTCTTGTGCTCACCTCGGGCCCCCCTCTTGTGTACTTCTTTGGCCAATTAGATGTCTTTGATAACCCTCAAGTATAGGGGATCACAACAGTTTTCGAGGGTAGAGTATTCAACCCAAATTTATTGATTCGACACAAGGGGAGCCAAAGAATATTCTCAAGTATCAACAGTTGAGTTTTCAATTCAACCGCACCTGAAAGACTTAATATCTGCAGCAAAGTATTTAGTTGCAAAGTAATATGGAAGTAACAGTAAAGTAATATGGAAGTAACAGTAACGGTGGCAAAAGTAACAGTATTGGTTTTGTAGTGATTGTAACAGTAGCAACGGAAATGTAACTAAGCAAAGATAAATATGTGAAAAGCTCGTAGGCAATGGATCGGTGATAGATAATTATGTCGGATTCGATTCCTCATGCAGTAGTTATAACATAGGGTGACACAGAACTAGCTCCAGTTCATCAATGTAATGTAGGCATGTATTCTGAATATAGTCATACATGCTTATGGAAAAGAACTTGCATGACGTCTTTTGTCCTACCCTCCCGTGGCAGCGGGGTCCTATTGGAACCTAAGGGATATTAAGGCCTCCTTTTAATAGTGTACCGGACCAATGCATTAACACATAGTGAATACATGAACTCCTCAAACTACAGTCATCACCGGTATGTATCCCGATTACTGTCACTTCGGGGTTAACGGATCATAACACATAAAAGGTGACTATAGACTTGCAAGTAGGATCAAGAACTCACATATATTCAGGAAAACATAATAGGTTCAGGTCTGAAATCATGGCACTCGGGCCCTAGTGACAAGCATTAAGCATAACAAAGTCATAGCAACACCAATCTCAGAACATAATGGATATTAGGGATCAAACCCTAACAAAACTAACTCGATTACATGATAAATCTCATCCAACCCATCACCGTCCAGCAAGCCTACAATGGAATTTATCATGCACGGCGGTGAGCATGATGAAATTGGTGATGGAGGAAGGTTGATGATGTTGATGGCGACGTATTCCCCTCTCGGGAGCCACGAACGGACTCCAGATCAGCCCTCCCAAGAGAGATTAGGTTTTGGCGGCGGCTCCGTATCGTAAAACGTGATGAATCCTTCTCTCTGTTTTTTCTCCCCGAACGTGAATTTATAGAGTTGGAGTTGAGGTCGATGGAGCATCAGGGGACCCATGAGACAGGGGGCGCGCCCCCACCCTCATGGATAGGGTGTGGGCCCCCTGGCATTGATTCTTTCGCTAGTATTTTTTATATATTCCAAAAATATTCTCTGTTGATTTTCAGGTCATTCCGAGAACTTTTATTTCTGCACAAAATAACATCATGGTAATTCTGCTGAAAACATCGTTGGTCCGGGTTAGTTCCATTCAAATCATGCAAGTTAGAGTCCAAAACAAGGGCAAAAGTGTTTGGAAAAGTGTTTGGACTCTAACTTGCATGATTTGAATCGAACTAACCCGGACTGACGATGTTTTCAGCAGAATTACCATGGTATTATTTATGTGCAGGAGCCAACGTTCTCGGAATAACCTGAAACTTCACGGAGCAACTTTTCAAAAAATATGAAAAATACATGCAAAAGATGAAGGCCAGGGGGCCCACCACCTCTCCACGAGGGTGGGGGCGCGCCTGCTCCCCTAGGGCGCGCCCCCTACCTCGTGGGCCCCCTGTTGCCTCTCTGACTGCAACTCCATATATTGAGTTTCGGGGAGAAAAAAATCAAAGAGAAGAATTCATCGCATTTTACGATACGGAGCCGCCGCCAAGCCCTAAAAACCTCTCGGGAGGGCTGATCTGGAGTCCGTTCGGGGCTCCAGAGAGGGGAATCCGTCGTCATCATCATCATCAACCATCCTCCATCACCAATTTCATGATGCTCACCGCCGTGCGTGAGTAATTCCATCGTAGGCTTGCTGGACGGTGATGGGTTGGATGGGATCTATCATGTAATCGAGTTAGTTTTGTTAGGGTTTGATCCCTAGTATCCACTATGTTTTGAGATTGATGTTGCTAGACTTTGCTATGCTTAATGCTTGTCACTAGGGCCAGAGTGCCATGATTTCAGATCTGAACCTATTATGTTTTCATCAATATATGAGTGTTCTTGATCCTATCTTGCAAGTCTATAGCCACCTATTATGTGTTATGATCCGTTAACCCCGAAGTGACAATAATCGGGATACTTATCGGTGATGATCGTAGTTTGAGGAGTTCATGTATTCACTATGTGTTAATGCTTTGTTCCGGTACTCTATTAAAAGGAGGCCTTAATATCCCTTAGTTTCCGTAAGGACCCCGCTGCCACGGGAGGGTAGGACAAAAGATGTCATGCAAGTTCTTTTCCATAAGCACGTATGGCTATATTCGGAATACATGCCTACATTATATTGAAGAACCGGAGCTAGTTCTGTGTCACCCTAGGTTATGACTGTTACATGATGAACCGCATCCGGCATAATTCTCCATCACCGATCCATTGCCTACGAGCTTTCCACATATTGTACTTCACTTATTTACTTTCCCGTTCCTATTGCTATCATCACTACAAAATACCAAAAACATTGCTTTTATAACCGTTACCACTACTATCATATTATTTTGCTACTAAATACTTTAGTGCAGATACTAAGTTTCCAGGTGTGGTTGAATTGACAACTCAGCTGCTAATACTTGAGAGTATGCCTTGGCTCCCCTTGTGTCGAATCAATAAATTTGGGTTGAATACTTTACCCTCGAAAACTGTTGCGATCCCCGATACTTGTGGTTTATCAAGACTATTTTCTGGCGCCGCTGCCGGGGAGCATTGCTGTAACACCCCAGATGTAATTTACCTCATTTGTACTCCAACTCTTGCCGTTTCCGGCGCTAAGTTATTTTATTTTCTCGGGTTCGTGTTTTGTCTCCGTGTGTTGTTGTTGTTGTCATGCATCTCATATCATGTCATCATGTGCATTGCATTAGCATACGTGTTCATCTCATGCATCCGAGCATTTTCCCCGTTGTCCGTTTTGCATTCCGGCGCTCTGTTCTCCTCCGGTGGTCATTTCATTTGATGCTCCAACGGTTAACCGAGGGAACGAGAAGGCCTCGTGTGTGTTGCAGCCCAACACCCCTCCAATTTGGCCCAAAACCCACCAAAACCGTCTCCATCTTCTAGAGCGTTCGATCACGATCGCGTGGCCGAAAACCGCACCTCATTTGGACACTCCTAGCTCCCTCTATGCCTATATATAGGTCCTCCTCCGAAATCCCGCATCTCCTCTCCCCCGGAACCCTAGTTCCAGCACCTCCGCGCGGCCGGACACGTCCGGTCCGGCCGGACGAAATCGCCCCGCCAACCGCAGCTTGCCACGTGGGCACCCAGCCCCACATCACCGCCTCCTCCCGCCGGCGGCCCGCTGGGCCCGTGAGTGGCCCCCGCGGCCCAGTTGCCACCCGCCGCCGCCCGGTGCCTCTTCCTCCCGAGGCACGCCGCCCTCTCCGCCGCGCCGCCGC
>NC_041384.1:735886542-735888716 GCF_002162155.2 Triticum dicoccoides | reverse complement strand
CAGCCGCCGGCGCCCCGCGCCGTGGACGCCGCCGCCGCCACCGTCCTCGCCCGGGGCCGGCGAGCCATTCCCCTCCTCTGGCGAGCTCCGGCAGCCGCTTCCCCGACGAACTCCGGCAAGGCCCCCCGGTGAACCTCGATCCGCGCGCCGGATCTAGATCTGAAAACTAGGGTTGACCTCATTTTTTTCCAAAGTCTGCAGATTATATTGCCATGTTCATCGTGCCGTAACTTTGCATCCGTAGATCCATTTTGGGCGTGTAGCATATCAAAATGTTCGTCTCAGAGAGCACATCATTCCATTTCATTGCATAATTTTCATTTGAGTTCATCTTGATACCCGAAATGCTGTTGAAAGAGAGCTATTTGAGTTAATTGTCAGATCTGCTGCACCCAATAGCTATTTGTCATTTTTGCCATGATTATTGTGTGCATGATATGCCCCTGAGCTCTTCATGAATTTTGTTATATGCTTTTTCATCTTTCCAGAGGTGCTATCCATGTATTTTTGTGATGTGTGTGGTGACTAGCACAAGCTTGCAAAGTGGTGCATTCGTTAATGCTGATTTCAGGGACTTAGCAATTCCACTAAGTCCTTGAGCTGTTCTTATCAATATGCCATATGTTCATGTTGTTTCCTAGTGATCCATGCCTCTTTTGAGGATGATCAGTAAGGATGTTTTGTTAATCTTGTAGTGCTCTATCCATCCGTGTCTTTTTTTGCATTTATGGCGCACCCTAGCTTGAGTCAATCGAGCTCTACTTTTGTCATTTCGTGAACCTGGGCAGATTGTCTACTTGTTAGCGATTTTGCCGAATATGTTGTAGTTGATCCGTGCATGCTATGTTATTATTCTTGCCATGTCTAGCTTGTATTATGTGTATTCTTGACGGGTGTATGCTTAGATTATCATGCCTTGCTCTATAGCGAGTGCATCGAGCTCGTAAACATGCCTACTTGATAGTCTGTGATGTGATTATGTTTTTGCCATGTTCACATGCTTGCAATTGTATTTTCTGATCCCTTTTGGCTCAGGGTCACTAAGGGACTTTTGTTAAGATCTTTGAGTAGCTCCATGCCATTATTTAATTTTCCATGTTAAGTTCCTGTAGCATATAGTTTTCATTCTCCAAAGTTTGCTACCTGATCTGAGCTTCCAGACTAGTGTTAATTTCACTAAGTCTGAAACCTGTTTACCAATTGCACTTTTGCCATGCTTGTTTGAATCTGTTAATGGATGAATTGGCCGTAGCTCAGTGTTCATATTTTGTTAAGCTTTATGAGTGGATCCATGCCGTGTATTTTGTTGTCTTGTTTGAGTGTTGTAGCATAATTATCTTGATGCATTTAGATGGCTACTTGCTGTTTATCGCAGACCGGTGCCATATTTGTTTTGCTTGCCATTTCCAAACCGTGCCTCCGATTCCGGTGTTCTTTATATTGTTTTCAAGAGAAATCACCTCACCTTTCCAGTGGCACACTTGGATTTCCATGTTGAGGCCAGGTTCAATCATTCCTTGTCAAGTCTTGCATATGCATCACATATCGCATCCCGCATAGCATACCATGTTTGCATCATGTAGTTTGAGTTTGCACGTGGTTGATTGTGTTCCGTTTGCTTGTTTGTATTGTTTAGGAAGAGCCGGGAGACGCGTTCGCTAACGAGGAGCCCGTTGAGTTTTCTTGCAGGATCCAGTCAACTCTGACAACTTTGCATGCAAGATGATCATACCCTCGAAATCACTTCTATCTTTGCTTTGCTAGATGCTAGCTCTTTTGCTATGCCTATGCTACGATGCCTACCACTTGCTTATAATGCCTCCCAAATGGCCATGTCAAACCCCTAACACACCATTCTCAGGACCCCGACTCGATGTCACATCGATCTAGCCGGTAACACCTCATATCACTTTGCGGCCTCACGCACGGTATCCCCACGGGTGTCGCCTTACCTTTGCCCGGGACCGTTTGCGCCTTTTGGCTCATGTATATGATAGTGTCGCTAGCATCCATATGATAAAGAGCCCGGGCTGACATGACTAGTCGTAAACCCAAAGTGGCACAGACTTACAGGGACAGGCATCCATGACCCAGCTTCGAACGTGTCGGTCATCAGCAAGTGGGTCCGGGCTGTAGCACTGGGCTAGCAGGACTCCGGTAAACCGGGCTGTAGC
>NC_041384.1:735875377-735884901 GCF_002162155.2 Triticum dicoccoides | reverse complement strand
GGCCGTGAGAGAGAGAGCGAGGGAGAGGAGGGAAGAGCCAAGGGCGAGTGAGAGAGAGCAGGGGGGGGGGAGGCGTGGCGTCGTTCAGGGCATCGAGGCGAGGAGGGGAGGGCAGGTAGGCAGGGAGAGAGGTGGCGTGGCGCGGTGGCGCGCGCGCGCGCTGGCCACACTCCCCTCCCTCTGTCGGGACGAAGACGACAGAGGAGGGAGACGGGCTGGGCCGCCTGCTGGCTGGGCCGGCCAGCTGGATGGGCTGCACAGTTGAGGAGCCCAGGTAAGCTTCTCCCTTTTATTTTTTTCTGTTTTCTAATTTCTGACATTTGTTTTGATTTAAATAATATATTAAATCATTTATTTAACTTATGCCAAATTTTTCAGGGGCTAGATATATTATTCCAGAGCTCCTTTATAATTGGCATAATATTTGGACATATATTAATATATATAGAAATATAATTCCAAAGCAAATATTTATGCATTAAATCCAAATGCCCAAAATAAATGTCCATGAGCCACTAAAAATATTGGTTTGATTTTTATCTCTGTCCAATATTTTCAGAGATCAACATGAGCATTTTCTTGGACCCTTTTGGAGAAATTTTTATTTGGGTCATTTTCAAAATGATTCTGAGGGTTTCACAGATCCCCATTTCAAGTTTCTGATGAAAGAGTAAACATGATGCAACACTCTAATGCATGACTAGCTAGGGTGTGACAACTCACCCCCACTCAAAAGAATCTCGTCCCGAGATTTGGGTTCCTCCAGGAAGAAGGCGGGGTACTCAAGTCGAAGACGATCCTCCCTTTCCCAGGTTGCTTCATCCTCAGAATGGTGCGACCATTGTACTTTGAGGAACTTGATGTTCTGACGTCGGGTGATACGTTCGGCCTGATCGAGGATACGAACGGGGTACTCTCGATATGTAAGATTATCTTGGAGATCAAGCGTTTCGTGGTCCACTTCACGGATAGGATCCGAGAAGCAACGCCTGAGTTGAGAAACGTGGAAGACATCGTGGACTCTGGAGAGATGCGGAGGTAGTTCCAGCTGGTAGGCAACTTCCCCTCGTTTGGCAAGAATGCGAAAAGGTCCAATGTAACGAGGAGCCAATTTGCCTTTGATACCGAAACGATGGGTTCCCTTCAGAGGGGTGACCCGAAGATATGCCTTCTCGTCAACCTCGAAAGTCATAGCCTTATGTTTTCGGTCATATTGACTCTTTTGACGAGATTGGGCTGTTTTCAACTTTTCACGAACGATGCGAACTTGTTCTTCTGCTTCCTGAATCATGTCCGGGCCAAAGAATTGTCTTTCCCCAGTCTCTGACCAGTTAAGGGGTGTTCGACACCGTCGTCCATAGAGAACTTCAAAAGGGGCTTTACCCAAGCTAGATTGATAGCTGTTGTTGTAAGCGAATTCGGCAAATGGAAGGCACTTCTCCCAGTCCATTCCGAATGAGATAACAGAGGCTCGAAGCATGTCTTCTAGAATTTGGTTGACGCGTTCCACTTGACCACTCGACTGAGGGTGGAAGGAGGTGCTAAAGGAGAGACGAGTTCCCATAGCATTTTGGAAACTTTCCCAAAATCGAGAGGTGAAAAGACTTCCTCGATCCGAGTTAATTTCCAAAGGAACACCATGAAGGGACACTATTCGGGAGATGTATAAGTCTGCCAGCTGACTAGCGGTTATACTCTCTCGAACAGGTAGGAAATGGGCTACTTTGGAAAGACGATCGACCACGACGAAAATAGCATTATTCCCTCTCTTGGTCCTGGGAAAACCGGTAATGAAATCCATACCAATTTTATCCCATTTCCATTCAGGAATAGCTAAGGGTTGAAGGGTGCCAGCAGGCCATTGGTGCTCTGCTTTTACACGACGACAGACGTCGCAATTTGCAATATACTGAGCAATTTCTCTCTTCATCCTAGTCCACCAGAACCTCTGGCGTAGGTCCTGATACATCTTAGTGCTACCGGGATGAATGGTGAGAGGAGATTCATGAGCTTCCTTAAGGATCAAACGCCTCAGGTTTCGCACTTTGGGAACCACTAGTCGATTCCCGAAGTATACGACCCCTTGATCATTAATGGAGAAGCAATTCACAATTCCTTTCTGAAGGTTTCTCTTGATGCGGGAGATTCCCGGATCTACCTTCTGTGCCTTGATAATCTGATCCGTAAGGGTAGGTTTTGCCACCAAGGTGGAAAGAAAACCTTGAGGAACAATGTGAAGGTTAAGCTTCCGAAATTCCTCATGGAGAAGCGGTTGACTTTGTTGTAACATCAGGTTGTTACAATAAGATTTACGACTTAGCGCATCAGCCATGACGTTGGCTTTCCCTGGGGTGTAGGTTATTCCTAAATCGAAATCTGTGATCAATTCAACCCAACGTCTTTGCCTGAGGTTCAGATCCGGTTGGGTGAAGATGTACTTCAAACTTTGGTGATCAGTGAATATTTCGCAACGATTACCGAGGAGGTAATGTCGCCAGGTTTTAAGTGCATAGACTACAGCTGCAAGCTCTAGATCATGAGTAGGATAATTCTCCTCATGTGGGTGCAATTGCCGTGAAGCGTAGGCAATTACGTGTCAATCTTGCATGAGAATGCAACCTAGTCCTTGTCGCGAGGCGTCGCCGTAGATAACAAAATCCTTGGAGAAGTCTGGCGGTACCAGTACGGGAGCAGAAGTCAGGCGTCTTTTCAGTTCCTGAAAGCTGTGCTCACATTGTGGAGTCCACTCGAACTTCTTATCTTTCTTGAGGAGTTCGGTTAGAGGTTTGGCAACCTTGGAGAAGTTCTCGACAAAGCGACGACAATAGCTCGCTAAGCCTAGAAAACTCCGAACTTGCTTGACCGATTCAGGTGGAGTCCAGTTAAGGACGGCTTGAACTCGCTCAGGGTTAACAGCAATACCTTTACCAGATATTACATGACCCAGATAGGTCACTTCTGGCAACCAGAATTCACATTTAGAAAATTTGGCATAAAGGCGATGCTCTCGAAGTTTCTGCAACACTAGCCTTAGATGTTCGGCATGTTCTTCCTCGTTCTTGGAGTAGATGAGTATATCATCGAGGTAAACTACAACGAATTTATCCAAATACTCCATGAAGATTGAGTTCATTAACCGAGAAAAGGTGGCTGGAGCATTGGTTAAACCGAAGGACATGACGGTGTACTCGTATTGGCCATAACGAGTAACAAAGGCCGTTTTAGGAATGTCTCCGTTTCTGATTTTGATTTGATGGTAGCCCAACCTCAAATCCATCTTGGATAAGACTGAGGATCCAGCGAGCTGATCATACAGGTCGTTGATCCTGGGAAGCGGATATTTGTTCTTGATTGTGACCAAATTGACAGGTCGGTAATCTACAACCATCCAGTCCGTACCATCCTTCTTCTTGACAAATAGGACGGGGCAAGCCCACGGAGATGAACTAGGTCGGATGAAACCCTTTTTCAAGGACTCATCGAGTTGTTTCTTAAGCTCGGCTAGTTCTAGGGGTGCCATCTTATAGGGTCTTCTAGCAATCGGAACGGTTCCCGGAATGAGGTCTATTACAAACTCAACATCCCTGTCAGGCGGAACACCTGGCAATTCTTCTGGGAAGACATCCGGGAAGTCACGGACTACCGGAACGTCCTCAAGGTCTGGCAAAGGGCTGGCGTTAAGAGAATATAATTGTCGCTTGGCTATTCGGGTCAAGACATTGACTATCTTCCCCGAAGGATGGGTGAGTTGAACAGTCCTAGAGAAGCAATCAATTTTGGCTTGATGAGCTGACATCCAGTCCATACCCAGAATGATATTGATATCTGAAAATTTAAGGGCTATCAAAGAGGCAAGGAAAACAAGTCTGTCGACTTGGATTTCATTTCCATGGCTTACTCTAGAAGTTTGCCATTTGGATCCCGGAGTTTGAATTACCATAGAGGTTGGCATATCACCGAATGCGACGTTATGCAAGCGAGCATAGTTTTCAGATATAAAAGAATGAGAGGCTCCTGTATCGAAAAGAACAGATGCCGGGTGGCAATTAACAAGAAGCGTACCGAGAACGACGTTGGGATCCTCTTGAGCTTCTTCAGCAGAGATACAGTTGACATGGCCACGTGTAGCGGTGACCGGCTTGGCGTGGAATACTTTTCCTGTCGGCTTGCCACGGCCAACAGCTTTAGCAGACTGGTTGGGGTTGGTCTGGGGACACTCACGCATATAGTGGCCAGATTCCCCACACTTGAAACAAGTCACGGAACTGGTACGTGGAGGAGCATTGTTAGTTGGACCTCCATAGGGCTTGGCCGGTGCAGACTGCTGAACGGGGCGAGGCGCCTGGAAGGATGGCCTCGGTGTGAACCTGGGTGGCAGGGCGGTGTTGGGTACCCACACGCGGCGCTTCTGAGGACCAGCACCGGATGAGGAACCCATATCACGGCCATGCTTGCGTGTTGCGTCATAGTCAGTCTGACCAGTTTCAGCACTGATGGCTTTGTTGACAAGTTTCTGAAAAGATGTGCACTCATGCAGACGGAGGTCACGGCGAAGCTCAGGACTAAGGCCCTTACGGAACCTTGCTTGCTTCTTGGCGTTAGTAGAAACTTCCTCGGTTGCATATCGTGTGAGATTACCAAACTCCCTGCTGTAAACATCCACAGAAAGTCGGCCTTGGGTGAAACTGCAAAATTCTTCACGTTTGCGGTCCATGAGACCCTCCGGAATATGATGCTCACGGAAAGCCTCGCTGAACTCAGCCCAAGTAGTGACATGGCCCGCTGGGCGCATAGCTCCATAATTTTCCCACCATAGACTGGCGGGGCCTTCAAGATGATATGCAGCAAAGGTGACCTTGTCAGCCTCCGCTACCAGCGCGGAACGCAGTTTATGAGAGATACTGCGAAGCCAGTCATCAGCGTCGAGAGGCTCGACGGAGTGGTGGAACGTGGGTGGATGTAATTTGATAAAATCACTGAGTGACACCACGTTAGTCCTCTGATGGTGTGTCGTGTTCTGTTCAATACGCTCCAACAAACGATTGGTCTCCCGCTTGTTTCTCTCAGCTTCCATCATAACCTCGGCTAGTGAAGGAGGATGAGGCAGATTTTCATTCCTGCCTTCACTGCCTTCGGCCTGCTCTTGAGAAGCAGGGTTAGCGCGCGTGTTGACCATCCTAGGTAACAAGACAATGATTTAGTCAGAATGACAAAATTCCGACATAGGATACAGAATGTAAGGAATAACTCGAAATGCAAGATGATCATCCGTATGACATGGTAAAAACAGAAACTGCTTCTTTTATTCCATCGTCATACACACCATACAGGGTTTAGTACAAGACCAAACAAAGTACTATTACGGTGAGAAAAGGATTACATCTCATCGGAGGCATTCCAAGCTCCTATACATTATTTTTCTACACCTCCGGAAAGAGTACAAACTAGGTCATATCCCACGAGTCACGCGGGACGATAGACGACACAGCTAGTGCGAACTAGTGATACTACCACTAACTCAGACCGATCCGTAGTAGTCCTCGTAAAAGTCACCTCCATAGCCTGGAAGCTCAACATGATCATCCGGAAACAGACGATCTCGCGGAGCTTGTGGACCATAGGGGCTAGGATGAGGCCTTGGACCAACAGACGGTGGCCTGCGGGGACCGCGAGGTGGGGTGATGCCTCCTACATCACGCTAAACCATCACGTCTGGCAGAGCAGATCTCACAGGATAGTGATCGCGCATATCTGAGAATCCAGCTTGCACCGCCGGTGCGAACCGAGTCAAAGTGGCCCAGTGGTCAGCACGGGTATTGAAGAGCTCTAACCTCAAGGCCCGATTTTCACGGTCCTTATCCTCGAGCATCTCAGCAGTGGTGCGAGTCCGTGAATCCTCCTGAGTGGGGTCAGCATAAATAGCCTGGAGATACCCTTGTGCTCCCGGAAGTGATGCTGGCATATACCGGAAATCAGAGTCCCGAAATATACCAGATCTGACTCGCATAATGGTCATCATAGAGTAGGCGGCGTCCTGCACAGCCATCTCAATAGTAATCCCGAGTCCATAAGAGCAGTGAAGAGGCTCGGTGGATCCAGGATAAGATGGAAATATCCTGACAGTGCAGAGATACTGGCTTTGATTAAAGTCTCGGAATTGCTCTTCGACCGTGTACTCAGGATACCAGCGGTATCCAGCCTCAGTCATTACCCTGACCAACTTGGCAGTATGGCCGGGTACATCTAGGCATCGAGTCAGGCGAACCACTTGATTGGGGTCGCGAGTGGCCATCTGAAAGCACAATCATAATGCAAAGGCATTAGAATTTCTAGCAAATTTTCGGCAGCATAACAGCTGTAAATGCTCAAGAAGGATTTTGAGACATTTGACAAAGGATTTCGTACACACTCAACAACATCATATCAAAGTTCTGAATCCATTCTAACAACATAATGTGGTAGTAGAACTGAACTAGGCTTGTATCCATCAAACTTATAAGGTACTACTGATTGGTAACACGTGATCCTGATAGAGAGAATAGATCCTAATTCCTTAACCCCCGGTGGAGAATGGACTGACTCAGATCAGAATGTCATAAGATAAAGGAGTAAAAAGAGCCTTACGTTCCAACCCACAAACAATTCCCCTACATATAACTAAAGAATTTCTAGACTCAACATCGACCAGTTTGGCTTGGAGAACCTACAGGCAGTCCGGCTCTGATGCCAACGCTGTTAGGACCCCGACTCGATGTCACATCGATCTAGCCGGTAACACCTCATATCACTTTGCGGCCTCACGCACGGTATCCCCACGGGTGTCGCCTGACCTTTGCCCGGGACCGTTTGCGCCTTTTGGCTCACGTATATGATAGTGTCGCTAGCATCCATATGATAAAGAGCCCGGGCTGACATGACTAGTCGTAAACCCAAAGTGGCACAGACTTACAGGGACAGGCATCCATGACCCAGCTTCGAACGTGTCGGTCATCAGCAAGTGGGTCCGGGCTGTAGCACTGGGCTAGCAGGACTCCGGTAAACCGGGCTGTAGCAGGCTAACAGGACTCCGAGGAGCGAGATATTACAAACATGGGTCTCATGACCCAACACTCAGAGCATACAAGTGAAAGCACAAGCGGAAGCTATCATGTCTGGGTACAGACATCTATAAATGAAAAAGGCTGAGAAGCCTGACTATCTACCAGATCCTGCCGAGGGCACAAGATCGTAGCTGAGGTAACAAGCTAAACGTCGAAGTCCAAGCGGAACTACTAGTAAGACTGAAGTCTCTCTGCAAAACATAAAATAGGCAAACGTGAGTACAAATGTACCCAGCAAGACTTACATCAGATCTATCTACACATGCATCATTATCAACAAGGGGATGGTGGAGTTTGACTGCAGCAAGCCAGCTTTGACTCGGTGGCTATCCTGAACTACGACTGCAAGTAACTCTTTTGAGGTGGCGCACACGAGTCCACATATTCACCATATCAATACACCACTATGGATCCGCTCCCGTCTCCCTACGAGAACGCCATCCATAGCACTCACGCTTATCTTGCGTATTTTAGAGTATCCACTTTCACTTGTCTATGAACTGATATAAGCAACCCAGAAGTCCTTTACCGCGGACACGGCTATTCGAATAGATGATGTTAACCCTGCAGGGGTGTACTTCTTCATACATGTTTCCACCACTTAGCGTCTGCACACGACATGTGCTCGGCAGACTTCAAGCGAAAGCCGACGTGGGTGTAGACCACGACCTACCTAAACACTCAAGTCTCTAGTCCAGGTTTATCGCCTATTCGGGTTCCATCCATGAGCAGATCCGGCCGGAGTTTCGCTCACAGCCCCAAACGATGTGAACAGGGTTCCGTGACACCAAACGGGTGCCCGGTTTACCCGGCCACGTGCCTACCGCATCACAGCCCACCCCTACGGTCAGCGCTGTCCACGGCCTCCAGCATACTACAAACACCAGAAACTACTTGCAACTCCTGGACAGAGGACTAGGGTGATTAAGAAGTCGAGCGGGGTCATATTTCAAGGCCCAATGTATGGTAGTAGCTGAGTCATGGATCACAAACACAGAACTCAGTTCCTAAGGACGGCTGCAATGAGACAACCCACCATGTACTCCTACATGGCCTCTCACCGCTACCTTTACCAAATCGTGTTCACACACTTAGCTCACATACAGTAGGACATGTTCACACACCTCTGATTCATCCCCGATGAATCAGACCTGACTCAACTCTAAGCAGTAGCAGGCATGACAAACAAGCATGAATGAGTAGGCACATCAGGGCTCAAACAACTCCTACTCATACTAGTGGGTTTCATCTATTTACTGTGGAATGACAGGTCATGCAAAGGATAAAGGGGTTCAGCTACCGCAGCAAATAACAGATGAATCGTTGTTGTCCTAATGCAGTAAACGAGAGCAGGAGCGAGAGAGTGGGATTGTATCGGAATGAACAAGGGGGTTTTCTTGCCTGGCACTTCTGAAGATAACATTGAGTCTTCATCAGTGTCAACGATCACATCATCGGTATCACGTCTATCGAGAGGGGACAAATACCGGCAACACAGAAGGGAACACAATCAATGCAATGCACAATATGATGCATGATCATGACATGGCAAATGAATGTGTTTTGGGCTAATGCAACTAGCAACAGATTAAATGAAGTTGGTTTGAATACAAGATTCAAATTCAAACTCCATATGTGATTATTCAAATGCCATTTAATTGATTTGTGCTAAACAGCAGCTATAAGTTGTTCTAACATGCATGAAAATGGTACAGATGGATTCCTTGAATTTTTCTGATAATTTTTCATATATAATTTATTTAATTTGGAGCTACGGTTGAATTTCTATGAATTTTAGAAGTTTTAGGCATTTTTCTGAAATTTCAGAATTAAATTAAATCCAGAAAGCATTACTTCGTCAGCATGACGTTGGCATGACGTCAGCAAGTCAACAGGGGCCGGCTCGGGTCAAACCTGACGTGTGGGGTCCACACGTCAGTGACACAGGGGCTAATCCCGCGTTGACCCGGGCTTTGACCCACTACGGGGCCCACTGTCAGTGGCTGTGGGGGGGGGGTGTTTAGGCGTCATTAGTGTTAATTAGGCGTGCCACGTCGGCAGTCGCCGGAGTTCGGCCGGCGACGACCAAAACTGCGGCGGGAGCTCGCTGGAGTGGCGCTGCGAGGGGTTTTGGGCCAAGCCAAGGGCACCAGAGGGTAGCCCGTGCCCGTGCGCATCTAGGGGGGCCAACGGGAGGTGCGGGGGTGGCCGGGGTTCGCCGGAATGGAGCCCGAGGCGGCGGCCGGAGCTCGGGTGGGTGCGGGGTTAGCGCTGCGGCTTGCAAACAAGCTAGCTGCCACGCTAGCGTTGCTCCACGGGTCGTTGCGAGTGCAACGGACGCACGCGCGGGGCCATTTGGTCACCGGGGCTTCGCCGGCGACGAGTCCGTGCGGCGGAGCGTCTCGGCTCCGGTAGAGGGGGCGG
>NC_041384.1:735853345-735875367 GCF_002162155.2 Triticum dicoccoides | reverse complement strand
CCGGCGACGACCAAAACTGCGGCGGGAGCTCGCTGGAGTGGCGCTGCGAGGGGTTTTGGGCCAAGCCAAGGGCACCAGAGGGTAGCCCGTGCCCGTGCGCATCTAGGGGGGCCAACGGGAGGTGCGGGGGTGGCCGGGGTTCGCCGGAATGGAGCGCGAGGCGGCGGCCGGAGCTCGGGTGGGTGCGGGGTTAGCGCTGCGGCTTGCAAACAAGCTAGCTGCCACGCTAGCGTTGCTCCACGGGTCGTTGCGACTGCAACGGACGCACACGCGGGGCCATTTGGTCACCGGGGCTTCGCCGGCGACGAGTCCGTGCGGCGGAGCGTCTCGGCTCCGGTAGAGGGGGCGGCTAGAGCTCGAAATCGGGCTTGGGGTTAGGGGGAAACGAAGCAGGGACTCACGGGGATCGTGCAGGGAGGGTCAGCGAGCTCGGGGAAGCGACGATGGTGGCGAATTGACGGTGAAGATCCTCGGCGGCCGGCGATGGAAACGGCGATGCCGGCGGCATTGTGGCGCGTCCGTAGGGCCGTGGGTCGGTGGGGAGGAAGGAGGGGTCGAGGGGGAGCTCCTGGGCGCATCGGCGAGGCTAGGGGTGGCCGGTGGCCACGGGGAAGCTCGTCGGCGGCGGCGGGTGTGTTCGGTGGCTGCGCGCGAGAGAGCCAGAGGAGGAGAGGAGCTCGGGAAGAGAGTGAGAGGCCTAGGGGGGTGCGTGGCGTCGCGGACGGGGTCCAGGGCGACGAGAGGAAGCAGGAGGTGGCCAGGGGGAAGCAGGAGGTGGCCGAGGCAGCGTCGGCGCGCGCCACGCCTCGCCTCTGTTCGTCCTCCTGGCAGAGGAGGAAGAGGACAAGGGGGAGGAGGTGGGCTGGGCCGGCTGGGCCACTGGAGTTGGGCCAGGTGGGCTGCGAGGTAAGCTGAGGTAAAACTCTCTCTCTGCTTTTATTTACTGTTTTCTATTTTTGTTCTGTTTGTTTTGATTTAGTTTAACAACTAAATCATTTATTCTATAGATTTTTATGTGGCTTGCTAAAATATATACAAAGCCACTCACAAACTTCCAGATTTATTGGAGTCATATTTAATATATATTAAATATAAATCCAAAGCAAGTAGTTATTGGATTAATTCAAATGGCCAAAATAATTATCTCTGTGACTCCAAAAATATTGGTTTAAATTTTACCTCTTACCAATATTTTTATGGAATAACAGGAACATTTTCTTGGACACATTTGAGAAGATTTAATTGTTGGTTATTTTTAGAGGTTTCCTGAGGCTTTTGAAAATTCCTCAATTCAAATTTCATTTAAATTTAAACATGATGCAGCAACCAAGCTAGTCCAAGGCCAGGGTAAAGCTAGGGATGTGACAACTCACCCCCACTAAACAAGAATCTCGTCTCGAGATTCCAGCGTAGGGTAAGGTGAAGGGGAAACGCAACTAGTATAATCTTCACGATCCAGGGTGCACTTCAGTTGAACGTTGATTCATTCACCATTATTGTCTTGAAGTCTTGCTCTGAGAAATCCTGCCAACATGACATGGAGAGAAGAATGAGACTCTAGAAGGGCCGGTCTTCTCGAAGGTAGAACAACTCAGGATTAACTCACGGAATGAGACTTAGAACCATCTCTCGGGTTGAGACACGAGATACACATCAAAAGGGGTGGAAAGAAACGGATGACGAGGGTTCACTAGATAGACAACAATTCCACACCTAAGAAGGTGGTAAACGGTTGTCAACGTAGCGAGGAGTTGAGTTGCCATGATACCACGACGAAACATCCTGGAGGAGGGGAAGTTGATTCGTAGATTATCCCCTTAAGTGGCAAAAAGAATTACCTTTGATATAGAGATCATTTAGACTCTCTATATCAACCTAAGGCAAATCACAGCAATCGATTGGCGGGGGTCGGTAGAATGGCATACTCGGACTTGGATGATGTGGATTACCTTGTTGAAAACAACGTAATGGATGAATTTGCTTACCACCGGAAATGGAAGAGACCCGTGGTAGAATGGCACATTGGCGGTGCAAGCTGGGAACAAAATGCAAATGCTGGGAATGATTCTGGTAACTGGGGAAGAACCCAACAATAGAGAGTGAATCCACTGTTGAGAAGTTATAGCATAACCGAGGAAGTTGAGAGCAAACCTAGCTAGTGCCGATGGTAACACCTAACGCTTGTGCGTGCTCTCAAGAACTTGAGCATTCCCATATTCATCAAGGTTTTACCAATATCCGTGTCAAGGATTCTGGCAACACAACTTACTACCATGATGAATACCGGTGGAAGATGCCGATGCAAAGGAAGATAACACCTTCTTAGATTTCACCTTGGCGAGGCCAAGGAAACAAAATCTGGATGATCGACCGAGAGACATTTAGCACTCCGCTTCTAATGTTCTCCTTGATGTGCTAGCGTAACCCATTCATAGATATGGTTTGATATCTAGAACATCAAGTAAAAGGTCGGACTTCGGGATCTCAAAATCCATAGGGGCAACTAGGGAGTAAATCCTACAAAATCCCTATGTGGAGGTGGCCAACTTCCTCAATCAAGATATTATAATAACAGGTCTTCCGGCTGGGTGTGTTGGCCACGACATCCACTTTACCGGTTTTCGGGGGACCCATATTATAGTTCTTGGGAAGTGTTCCAAACCATCATATCTGCCTGAGATTCAGATCTGGTTGGTGTCAGGATATTCCAGACTCATCGAGTCTAGGAAGAAAAATGAAAGTTTGCAACACAATTCGACGAGACAACGCTGCGAGATTCTCGGGGAATGAACTACGATAGTAAGCTCCAAAACATGAGCTGGTTCTGCTACAAACATGTGAACACGCTGTCCCAGACAAACATGACCACGTGGTAGTCTTATAATAAAACACTACCGAGTTCAGGTGGGGAACCATCATTAATGACATCGAAGTCTCCACGCGTGGAAGTCCAAAGAGTTCACCTTGGACAGACTCCTTTATCTTTGAACAACTCAATCAGTGGCTTGGTGTGCTCGGAACACATATGGAATGAAGGTTGCAACTCTCCAGACCACAGAATACTTCGCACGTATGCATGACTGACTTGGGATGATTCCAGAGGAAGCAAAACTAACTTTCTCAAATCCACGGCGGCAACTTTCACCAAATGCACGTGTATAAGAGGAAGTCACTCCTTTCATCAAACAAATACTTCATGAGTTAGCATGAAGAAATGCTTTCAAAAGTTTCCAACACTAGCTTAATGTTCAACAAAATCATGGAGGAGATAAGGATGTTGTCAATGGGCTCAACAACAATTCTTCCGGGCTTCCCTTTAGAAGGAATTCCATAGTTAAGAGAACAAGTGTTAGCATTGGTCAGACCCAAAAGATATAATGGTGTATGCTCGAGGGATCAACCACGAGTAAGACAACATTATGAATATCGTTGGTTCTGGTCTGATTGGATGATAGCCCATACTCAAATTATAGATGGGGTAAGACAATAGGTCCAACAACTGATCACAAGGACCAATTAATGAAGATATCATCTTTCTTCAACACACACACATACACAGAAAGATATCCCTTAACATGAACTAAGTCAGACAAGCTTTTATCTTCCAACTCTCCAAGTTGTTGTCTAGCTTAACCAACTAGCTCCGGGATATCCATCACAGATTTTTGGAGAAAGGGTGGTTCACAAGAACCCGACTTGATCACGAGCTCAACATAGCAGTCAGGTGACAACCTGGTAATACTTCCGAGAAGATATTCGGAAAATCACGAACCACCGGTATGTTACTAAGCTCGAGAACAATCTCGCTTTTGAGGCAAGACGATATGATCAATAGGGCAAGGATTTGACAAAATCCTAACTCATCAATCGAAGTGTGCACCAGGAAGATGGACAAGGTAGCACGATCAATCTTAGAAGGATGATTCAAAAACCAACACGCTAAGAATGAAATTATTACCCTTTAACTACCAAGCAACGAGGTTGCTGGGAGTATTGATTTCACACATCACAATTCATTTGTCGGTATTCCGGTTGCATCAACACGAGGGCCGAGGAATGACAATGATGGCAGGAAGTATCACTGTACCAAGAGTTCATAGGATGGTGTGCAACTCCTACAACAATCTCGATATAAAATATGTAATATTCCAAGGTAGAGCAGAACAAAAGCTGGATTAGCAATTCGATCTGCGGAGCACAACTTCTTTGACCCAATCCTGGATAGGGAAGAGGTACTGGAGTTTGGTTCTCCTAGTCATTCCGCGATAGAATGGCTTGGCGGACCACAAGAGTAATAGGCATCGATAAACGAGCGCACGCATACTCTTGGCTATCAATTGATAGACGAAGATCAGTAGATAACTAAAGAGGGACAACTCAAAGGAACAAATAACTTTCTGAGTTGTGGATGCATAGATTAGTATGTCGAACCAAGTTCAACATAATTCTTCCGGATAACCCATGCAGAAAGGTTGAGCTGGCAGAGTCACAATATAGCATGGAGAACTCATCGAGAGCACTCTTGTTGTGATTGTTCAGTTCAACGAGGAACTTCTGCCATAAGTAGTTCATGGTATTTGGAAGAAGAAGATACCAAGGACTTCAAGGACTATCGCAAAGGTTACTAATATCCTAAAGGCACTAGCAATTACTATCAACATGAAGTAGGTAGAGTGAATCTCGGGTTCAAAACCCAAGGAGTAGAATACCTACTACTAAGTGGCATCACGGGATGCTTTCGAGAATAAAGGCCAGAATCATCACGCTGGGAACACAAAACGTTGCTAGATTACTAGGTGACTCCCTAAAATACCTAGGGTCATAATAGTAACCCCAACATAAAAGTCAAGGCAATAGAATACCTCAACTCAACAATTAGTGTGATTGAGCTGGCATAAAGGAACATCGAAACCAGAGGGAAAGGATTTTGCAAATGCATCAGACTATTTAGAAACCTGGGATGACTCGGACAGCATAACGGCTATAAATGCTCAAAAAGATTTGAGACATTCACAAAAATGGTGGCATAACCACTCAGAAGCACAATATCAAGGTTTCGAGATCAACAGTTAACATACAGAGGTAGTATAAACTGAACTGAGGCTTAAATCCAACAATCTTATAAGTCTACGGATTAGTAACACGTGATCCTGATAGAAAGAAGAGATAGCCTAGTTCTTAATCCCCGTAGAAGAGAAGATGATGACTCAGATCAGAAGGCCATGAGGTATAAGGAGTAAAAAGAGCCTTACGTTCCATCCCACAATCAATTCCCTTATATAGCTAAAGAATTTCTAGACTCAACTTCGACCAGTTTGGCTTGGTAATCCTACAGGCAGTCAAGCTCTGATACCAACACTGTCAGGACCCCGACTCAATGCCACATCGATCTAGCATGTAACACCTCATATCACTTTGCGGCCTCACGCACGGTATTCCCACGGGTGTCGCCTTACCTTAGCCCGGGACCGTTTGCGCCTTTTGGCACACGTATATGACGGTGTCGCTAGCATCCATATGATAAGGAGCCCGGGCTGACATGGCTAGTCGTAAACCCAAAGTGGCACAGACTTACAGGGACAGGCATCCATGACCCAACATCGAACGTGTCGGTCATCAGCGAGTGAATCCAGGCTGTAGCACTGGGCTAGCAGGACTCCGGTGAACCGGGCTGTAGCGGGCTAACAGGACTCCGGTATTCATCGCGTGACATTTCCCCGAAGGGGCAGACACAGGAACGAAGAAGGACACATGCCGGCCAGCCTAAGTGTTCCGGAGCAGCAGCAAGCTACCGTGGCTCAGTGGAACACTAGGAGACATTTCCCGGTAAGAGAGGCTACTAAGGATAAACAACTAGATAGCCAGATCCCACACATACCAAGCATTTCAATAACATACACACGATATGCTCGATATGTGCAAATACAACATGGCATCACAACATGACTCTACGACACAAGTATTATTCATTAGGCTCCGAGGAGCAAGATATTACAAACATGGGTCTCATGACCCAACACTCAGAGCATACAAGTCAAAGCACAAGCGGAAGCTATCATGTCTGGGTACAGACATCTATAAATGAAAAAGGCTGAGAAGCCTGACTATCTACCAGATCCTGCCGAGGGCACAAGATCGTAGCTGAGGTAACAAGCTAAACGTTGAAGTCCAAGCGGAACTACTAGTGAGACTGAAGTCTCTCTGCAAAACATAAAATAGGCAAACGTGAGTACAAATGTACCCAGCAAGACTTACATCAGATCTATCTACACATGCATCATTATCAACAAGGGGATGGTGGAGTTTGACTGCAGCAAGCCAGCTTTGACTCGGTGGCTATCCTGAACTACGACTGCAAGTAACTCTTTTGAGGTGGCGCACACGAGTCCACATATTCACCATATCAATACACCACTATGGATCCGCTCCCGTCTCCCTACGAGAACGCCATCCATAGCACTCACGCTTATCTTGCGTATTTTAGAGTATCCACTTTGACTTGTCTATGAACTGATATAAGCAACCCAGAAGTCCTTTACCGCGGACACGGCTATTCGAATAGATGATGTTAACCCTGCAGGGGTGTACTTCTTCATACATGTTTCCACCACTTAGCGTCTGCACACGACATGTGCTCGGCAGACTTCAAGCGAAAGCCGACGTGGGTGTAGGCCACGACCTACCTAAACACTCAAGTCTCTAGTCTAGGTTTATCGCCTATTCGGGTTCCATCCATGAGGAGATCCGGCCGGTGTTTCGCTCACAGCCCCAAACGATGTGAACAGGGTTCCGTGACACCAAACGGGTGCCCGGTTTACCCGGCCACGTGCCTACCGCATCACAGCCCACCCCTACGGTCAGCGCTGTCCACGGCCTCCAGCATACTACAAACACCAGAAACTACTTGCAACTCCTGGACAGAGGACTAGGGTGATTAAGAAGTCGAGCGGGGTCATATTTCAGGGCCCAATGTATGGTAGTAGCTGAGTCATGGATCACAAACACAGAACTCAGTTCCTAAGGACGGCTGCAATGAGACAACCCACCATGTACTCCTACATGGCCTCTCACCGCTACCTTTACCAAATCGTGTTCACACACTTAGCTCACATACAGTAGGACATGTTCACACACCTCTGATTCATCCCCGATGAATCAGACCTGACTCAACTCTAAGCAGTAGCAGGCATGACAAACAAGCATGAATGAGTAGGCACATCAGGGCTCAAACAACTCCTACTCATACTAGTGGGTTTCATCTATTTACTGTGGAATGACAGGTCATGCAAAGGATAAAGGGGTTCAGCTACCGCAGCAAATAACAGATGAATCGTTGTTGTCCTAATGCAGTAAACGAGAGCAGGAGCGAGAGAGTGGGATTGTATCGGAATGAACAAGGGGGTTTGCTTGCCTGGCACTTCTGAAGATAACATTGAGTCTTCATCAGTGTCAACGATCACATCATCGGTATCACGTCTATCGAGAGGGGACAAATACCGGCAACACAGAAGGGAACACAATCAATGCAATGCACAATATGATGCATGATCATGACATGGCAAATGAATGTGTTTTGGGCTAATGCAACTAGCAACAGATTAAATGAAGTTGGTTTGAATACAAGATTCAAATTCAAACTCCATATGTGATTATTCAAATGCCATTTAATTGATTTGTGCTAAACAGCAGCTATAAGTTGTTCTAACATGCATGAAAATGGTACAGATGGATTCCTTGAATTTTTCTGATAATTTTTCATATATAATTTATTTAATTTGGAGCTACGATTGAATTTCTATGAATTTTAGAAGTTTTAGGCATTTTTCTGAAATTTCAGAATTAAATTAAATCCAGAAAGCATTACTGCGTCAGCATGACGTTGGCATGATGTCAGCAAGTCAACAGGGGCCGGCTCGGGTCAAACCTGACGTGTGGGGTCCACACGTCAGTGACACAGGGGCTAATCCCGCGTTGACCCGGGCTTTGACCCACTACGGGGCCCACTGTCAGTGGCTGTGGGGGGGTGTTTAGGCGTCATTAGTGTTAATTAGGCGTGCCACGTCGGCAGTCGCCGGAGTTCGGCCGGCGACGACCAAAACTGCGGCGGGAGCTCGCCGGAGTGGCGCTGCGAGGGGTTTTGGGCCAAGCCAAGGGCACCAGAGGGTAGCCCGTGCCCGTGCGCATCTAGGGGGGCCAACGGGAGGTGCGGGGGTGGCCGGGGTTCGCCGGAATGGAGCCCGAGGCGGCGGCCGGAGCTCGGGTGGGTGCGGGGTTAGCGCTGCGGCTTGCAAACAAGCTAGCTGCCACGCTAGCGTTGCTCCACGGGTCGTTGCGAGTGCAACGGACGCACGCGCGGGGCCATTTGGTCACCGGGGCTTCGCCGGCGACGAGTCCGTGCGGCGGAGCGTCTCGGCTCCGGTAGAGGGGGCGGCTAGAGCTCGAAATCGGGCTTGGGGTTAGGGGGAAACGAAGCAGGGACTCACGGGGATCGTGCAGGGAGGGTCAGCGAGCTCGGGGAAGCGACGATGGTGGCGAATTGACGGTGAAGATCCTCGGCGGCCGGCGATGGAAACGGCGATGCCGGCGGTGTTGTGGCGCGTCCGTAGGGCCGTGGGTCGGCGGGGAGGAAGGAGGGGTCGAGGGGGAGCTCCTGGGCGCATCGGCGAGGCTAGGGGTGGCCGGTGGCCACGGGGAAGCTCGTCGGCGGCGGCGGGTGTGTTCGGTGGCTGCGCGCGAGAGAGCCAGAGGAGGAGAGGAGCTCGGGAAGAGAGTGAGAGGCCTGGGGGGGGTGCGTGACGTCGCGGACGGGGTCCAGGGCGACGAGAGGAAGCAGGAGGTGGCCAGGGGGAAGCAAGAGGTGGCCGAGGCAGCGTCGGCGCGCGCCACGCCTCGCCTCTGTTCGTCCTCCTGGCAGAGGAGGAAGAGGATAAGGGGGAGGAGGTGGGCTGGGCCGGCTGGGCCACTGGAGTTGGGCCAGGTGGGCTGCGAGGTAAGCTGAGGTAAAACTCTCTCTCTGCTTTTATTTACTGTTTTCTATTTTTGTTCTGTTTGTTTTGATTTAGTTTAACAACTAAATCATTTAAATAAATTCTGTAGATTTTTATGTGGCTTGCTAAAATATATACAAAGCCACTCACAAACTTCCAGATTTATTGGAGTCATATTTAATATATATTAAATATAAATCCAAAGCAAGTAGTTATTGGATTAATTCAAATGGCCAAAATAATTATCTCTGTGACTCCAAAAATATTGGTTTAAATTTTACCTCTTACCAATATTTTTATGGAATAACAGGAACATTTTCTTGGACACATTTGAGAAGATTTAATTGTTGGTTATTTTTAGAGGTTTCCTGAGGCTTTTGAAAATTCCTCAATTCAAATTTCATTTGAATTTAAACATGATGCAGCAACCAAGCTAGTCCAAGGCCAGGGTAAAGCTAGGGATGTGACACCAAGCATTTCAATAATACACACAATATGCTCGATATGTGCAAATACAACGAAACATCACAACATGACTCTACGACACAAGTACTTTATTTAAGGCTCAGGGAGCCATACATAACATACACAAAGGTACGGGTCTCACGACCCAACATACAAATCATACAGTCATACAAACCAGCAGCGGAGGTAACTTGTCTGAGTACAGACAACTAGTAAAATAAAGGAGGCTTGGAAAGCCTAGCTATACTACGTGGTCCTTCACAAGCTCAGGGTCACCACCTGGGTCTTTAGCCTACTCGTTGATGTCAACGTCTACATAGAACCCATCAGAAGGGGTTGCAGCGTCTTCTGTAAAAATGTAGATTATAGCAACATGAGTACAAAGGTACTCAGCAAGACTTACATCAGATCCTACATACATGCTTAGTATCAAGAAGGGTTGGTGGAGTTATTGCAGCAAGCCAGCTTTGACTCTTGGCTAGACTATCCTACGATACTCCAACTTGAAATGGTTTTGCGCACACGAGTCCACTACTCACCACTTCAATACACCATCGAGGATCCACCTCCGTCTTCCTACGGAAGAGCCATCCTCGGCACTCACTCTTATCTTGAGGCTTTTAGTAGTTTCCATTTACTTGTCTATGAACTGTATAGGCAACCAAGTAGTCCTTTACCGCGGACGCGGCTATTCGAATAGATCATGTTAACCCTGCAGGGGTGTACTTCTTCATACATGTTTCCACCACTTAGCGTCTGCACACGACATGTGCTCGGCAGACTTCAAGCGAAAGCCGACGTGGGTGTAGACCACGACCTACCTAAACACTTAAGCCTCTAGTCCAGGTTTATCGCCTATTCAGGTTCCATCCGCAGGGAGTCCGGCCGAGGTTTCCCATACGGCCCCGAACGATGTGAACAGGGTTCCCGAGATACCTAACGGGTATTCGGTACACCCGGCCACGTACCTACCGCATCACAGCCCACCCCTACGGTCAGCGCTGTCCACGGCCTCCAGTAGGCTACAAACACCAGAAACTACTTGCAATTCCTGGACAGAGAGCTAGGGTGAATAAGAAGTCGAGCGGGGTCATATTTCAGGGCCCAATGTATGGTAGTAGCTGATTCTTAAATCACACATACAGATCTCAGTGCTTAAGGTCGGCTTCAATGAAACAACCCACCATGTACTCCTACATGGCCTCTCATCGATACCTTTACCAAATCGTGTTCACCACACCACTCTCATTACCGACATAATCATTTCACTCTAGCCCATCACCCAGATGAACCAGACCTGACACGACTCTAAGCATAGCAGGCATAGCAAGGTAGGAACAACACATACATAGGGCTCAATCAACTCCTACACATGCTAGTGGGTTTCATCTAGTTACTGTGGCAATGACAGGTCATGCAGAGGAAATGGGTTCAACTACCGTAGCACACAGTAGTTTGAATCGCGTTGTCTTAATGCAGTAAAAGAGAGCAGGAGCGAGAACATGGGATTGTATCGATATGGTCAAATGGTTGGTTGCTTGCCTGATGGTTCGATGCACTGATACGGTTCTTCGTTAGGGTAATCGCGGTACTCCTCGGAGGCAGAACCTGTCGCAAAGGACACCGACACACAACCATCACCAAACAATGTGCAACAATATGATGCATGCATGAAACATAGCAATATGAGTGTGTTGGGCTAATGCAACTAAAACCAGAAGGGTTTGAACAAATTTGAATCAAGGATTCAAATTTCAAATTCAAATATGGCCTTTTAAAGTGCTTTTCCTTTTTCTGCTTGAAACATCAATTTAACTTGTTTGATTATGCATGAACATAGTACAGATGGATAGATTGGATTTTTCTGATCATTTTTCATATATAATTTGTCCAATTTGGAGTTACAGAATAAAAGTTATGAATTTTTGAAGTTTAAATAATATTGTGGAATTTCCTGATTTAATTTAAATCCAGAAATATAATTATTGCGCCAGCATGACGTCAGCATGACGTCAGTGGTCAATTGCGGCTGGCTGAGGTCAAACCTGACGTGTGGGGCCCACACGTCAGTGACAGGGGGGTTAAACAGGGTTAAATTAATCCTAATTACTAATTAGTGGCGCTGGGGCCCACTAGTCAGTGTCAGGGGGTTAACTAACAGTGGTTAGCGCTAATCCTAATTAGCTACAGGGCTGGGCCCACCTGTCAGGGACTCAGGGGGGGTTCCTGCCGTGGTCAAAGTGGGTCAAACCCACCGGCGACGTGACGCCGGCGAGGCCCGAGACGGCGGCGCGATGCGGGATCGCGCTACAGGGCACGGGCGAGGCCGTTCTTGGGCTCGTTGGAGAGCTCTTGCTCCCGCGCGTCGAACGGTGGCTGTGGCTGGGCCTGGGGTGGCCGGAGTCGACGGCGGCGAGCTCGGCTGCGGCCGCCGGAGTTCGGGTGCGGTCGGAGTCGGCGTTGCAGGGGGTTTGGGGAGGCGTTGGTGCGTGCTGCGTGCTCCTAGTGAGGCGTGGAGCACGATAGTGTGCTCGGTTGGGCGCTACGGTGACCGTGGCCACGACGGCGACATCGCCGGCGGCGTGGAGCTCTCGGCCAAGGTGGGGCTAAGGCCTAGAGGTCGAAAGAGACCAGGGGAGAAGGGGGAAACGACTCGGGGGCTCACCGCGGTTGCAGTGGGCGTCGAAGCGGGCTCGGAGACGCGCTGGAGACGGCGAATTCGACGGCGATGATGGTCGGAGCCCGAAGAGGGGAACGGCGACGTGGCGGCGATGCAGGGCTTCCGGAGGCCCGTGGAGCGGTGGGGAGGAAGAGGGGGTTGTGGCGGAGCTTCTGAGCTAGTCGGGGGAGCGAGGGGTGGCCGGAGACGGCTGCTAAGGCGAACGGCGGCGACGGTGGTGTTCGGCCGTGAGAGAGAGAGCGAGGGAGAGGAGGGAAGAGCCGAGGGCGAGTGAGAGAGAGCAGGGGGGGAGGCGTGGCGTCGTCCAGGGCATCGAGGCGAGGAGGGGAGGGCAGGCAGGCAGGGAGAGAGGTGGCGTGGCGCGGTGGCGCGCGCGCGCGCCGGCCACACTCCCCTCCCTCTGTCGGGACGAAGACGACATAGGAGGGAGACGGGCTGGGCCGCCTGCTGGCTGGGCCGGCCAGCTGGATGGGCTGCACAGTGGAGGAGCCCAGGTAAGCTTCTCCCTTTTATTTTTTTCTGTTTTCTAATTTCTGACATTTGTTTTGATTTAAATAATATATTAAATCATTTATTTAACTTATGCCAAATTTTTCAGGGCCTAGATATATTATTCCAGAGCTCCTTTATAATTGGCATAATATTTGGACATATATTAATATATATAGAAATATATTTCCAAAGCAAATATTTATGCATTAAATCCAAATGCCCAAAATAAATGTCCATGAGCCACTAAAAATATTGGTTTGATTTTTATCTCTGTCCAATATTTTCAGAGATCAACATGAGCATTTTCTTGGACCCTTTTGGAGAAATTTTTATTTGGGTCATTTTCAAAATGATTCTGAGGGTTTCACAGATCCCCATTTCAAGTTTCTGATGAAAGAGTAAACATGATGCAACACTCTAATGCATGACTAGCTAGGGTGTGACAACCATGCCCTAGCAAACCGTTGATTGGCTATGTTACCGCTTTGCTCAGCCCCTCTTATAGCGTCGCTAGTTGCAGGTGAAGATTGGAGACCATTCCTTGTTGGAACCTTATTTACTTGTTGGGATATCATTATATCATCTTGTTATCTTAATGCATCTATATACTTGGTAAAGGGTGGAAGGCTCTTCCTTTTGCCTAGTGTTTTGTTCCACTCTTGCCCCCCTAGTTTCCGTCATATCGGTGTTATGTTCCCGGATTTTGCGTCCCTTACGCGGTTGGGTAATAATGGGAACCCTTGACAGTTCGTCTTGTTTTAAAACTCCTCCAGCAAGGCCCAACCTTGGTTTTACCATTTGCCACCTAGCCTCTTTTTCCCTTGGGTTTCCGGAGCCCGAGGGTCATCTTATTTAAACCCCCGGGGCCAGTGCTCCTATGAGTGTTGGTCCAAACTAGAGTCCTGTGCAGCGCCCCCTCGGGGAAACTCCAGGTTTGGTTTTAGTTGTATGGAGCACTCATCTGAGTGTGCCCTGAGAACGAGATATGTGCAGCTCCTATCGGGATTTGTCGGCACATTCGGGCGGTGTTGCTAGTTTAGTCTTACCTTGTCGAAATGTCTTGTAACCGGGATTCCGAGTCTGATCGGGTCTTACCACTAGAAGGAATATCCTTCGTTGACCGTGAGAGCTTGTCATGGGCTAAGTTGGGACCCCCCTGCAGGGATTTGAACTTTTGAAAGCCGTGCCCGCGGTTATGGGCAGATGGGAATTTGTTAATATCCGGTTGTAGATAACTTGAACCTTAACTTAATTAAAATGAATAAACTGAGTGTGTTACCGTGATGGTCTCTTCTCGGCGGAGTCCGAGAAGTGAACACGGTGCTGGAGTAATGTTTGTGCAGGTTGTTCTCTAGTTATTGTCCGTGCATTGCCTTCTCTTCTCGCTCTCATTTGCGAATAGGTTAGCCCCCATATTTTCTTGTCGCTTGCTGCAGCACCACATATTACCTTGCCTTTACCTATAAGCTTAAATAGTCTTGATCGCGAGGGTGCGAGATTGCTGAGTCCCCGTGGCTCACAGATTACTTCCAAACCAGATGCAGGGCCTCATGATTCCATTCCAGATGATGCGGTTGAGCTCAAGTGGGAGTTGGACGAAGACTCATGCCGTTACTATGTGTCTTTCCCTGATGATCAGTAGTGGTGCCCAGTTGGGGCGATTGGGACCGTGTCGCATGTTGGGTTGATCTTTTATTAGCGCAGTAGCCGGGCCATGAGTGATTGGATGATGTAATGCTATTTATGTACTTTGTGTGATGTGGCGAGTGTAAGCCAACTATGCTACCTTTCCCCTTATTATGTATTACATGGGATGTTGTGAAGATTACCTTACTTGCGACATTGCTTTCAATGCGGTTATGCCTCTAAGTCGTGCTTCGACACGTAGGAGATATAGCTGCATCGAGGGCGTTACAATTTCTCTATTCTTTGACTCACTTGGGATATATATCTACTTATCATGATGAAGAACTTGAAAGATCCAAGAACTAAGATTTATCCCTCAACTACGTGGGGAGGTAAGGAACTGCCATCTAGATCTCACTTGATTCACCTTCTGTTTTGAGTAAGCTTGCGTCACCTAGACCTGCTTCTGGTATTCGTTCTGATATGTCGCGTGTTATTGATGATGCCACTTCTGGTATGCATGATACTTATGATGAAACTACCTCTATGCCTGATACTACAATGCCACTTAGTGATTTTCTTGATGAACAACTTGCTAGGGCTAGAGAAATTGAAAATATTGAATCTGATGATACTAATGACAGTGATGATGAAGAATCACTTGTTATTCCTAAGGGTTATGTTTTTGATCAAGAAGCTTCTTTAGACATTTTAGCTTGCAAAAATAGAAATGAACTCAAAAGGTTATTAGCTAAATGGAGTAAGCAATCTCTAAATGCTAGAATGAAACCTGACCCTACTTTTGCTACCTCACCTATCTTTGTTACTGATAAGGATTATGAATTCTCTATTGATCCTGACCCTGCTTTTCATGGTTATGAATCTAAAACTGTTGTGGCACATCTTACTAAATTGAATGATATAGCTACCGTGTTTACTAAAGATGAGAGAACTTGCTACTTTTATATCCTTAAAATATTTCCGTTCTCATTAAAGGGTGATGCTAAGATATGGTTTAATTCTCTTGATCCTGGTTGTGTGCGTAGTCCCCAGGATATGATTTATTACTTCTCTGCTAAATATTTCCCCGCTCATAAGAAACAAGCTGCTTTAAGGGATATATATATAATTTTGTGCAAATTGAAGAAGAGAGTCTCCCACAAGCTTGGGGGAGGCTTCTCCAATTACTTAATGCTTTGCCTGATCATCCTCTTAAGAAAAATGAAATACTTGATATCTTTTATAATGGACTAACCGATGCCTCCAGAGATTACCTGGATAGTTGTGCTGGTTCTGTTTTCAGGGAAAGAACACCGGATGAAGGTGAAATTCTATTGAATAATATGTTGACAAATGAAACTAATTGGACACCTCCGGAGCCAATTCCTGAGACTATTCCTAAACCAACTCCGAAGAAGAGGGGTATTCTATTTCTCAGTCCTGAAGATATGCAAGAGGCAAAGAAATCTATGAAAGAAAAAGGTATTAAAGCTGAAGATGTTAAGAATTTGCCTCCTATTGAAGAAATACATGGTCTTAATTTACCGCCTGTTGAAGAAACATATAATCTTAATCCATTACCTATTGAAGAAACTCATGGTCTTGATAACCTGACATAGGTAGTAAAGGTAAATTCTCTCTACAGATATGATAAAGCTGAAATCCCATTTACTAAATTTGCTAGCCCATGCTTAGATGAGTTTGATAGATTTATGGCTAAGCAAGAAGACTTTAATGCTTATTTTGGTAGACAATTGAAATACAATTCAAATATGCTTGAACACTTGGGTGATTATATGGCTAATGTTAAAGGTGAACTTAAACTTATTAGTAAACATGCTTCTATGGTTACCACTCAAGTAGAACAAGTACTTAAAGCTCAAAATGATTTTCTCAATGAATTGAATAGTAAAGATAATGATAATGCTGTTAGAGTGGCTACTAGAACTGGTAGAATGACTCAGGAACCTTTGTATCCTGAAGGCCACCCTAAGAGAATTGAGCAAGATTCTCAGAGAAATAATATAGATGTACCTAGTTCTTCTAAAAAGAAGAAAAAGAAAAATGATAGGACTTGGCATGCTTCTAGTGATCCTATTGTGGAAACACCTGAGAATCCAATTGATGTTTCTATTTCTGATGCTGAAACTCAATTTGCTAATGAACCTGAAACTAGTGATAATGTTAATGATAATGTTCATAATGATGATCAACCTAGTAATGATAATGACATAGAAATTGAACCTGTTATTGATCTTGATAAGAAAGAGAACCATGGGTTCAGAAACCCATGCCTTTTCCTCCCAAACCGTCCAAGAAAAAGGATGATGAGGATTTTGAGCGCTTTGCTGAAATGATTAGACCTATCTTTTTGTGTATGCGATTAACTGATATACTCAAAACGAATCCTTATATCATAGACTTGATTTCAATAAGTTGACACCTACTAAAATATCTTTGCAAATGGCTGATAAATCAACTGCTATACCTCTCGGTATTTGTGAGGATGTGCCTGTTGTAGTTGCAAACGTTACTATTTTAACGGACTTTGTTATTCTTGATATTCCCGAGGACGATAGTATGTCTATTATTCTTGGAAGACCCTTTTTGAATACTTCAGGGGCTGTTATTCATTGCACTAAAGGCAATGTCACTTTTCATGTTAATGGTAATGAGCATACGGTACACTTTCCGAGGAAACAACCTCAAGTTCATAGTATCAATTCTATTGGAAAAATTCCATCGATTATATTTGGAGGTTTTGAATTTCCTCTTCCTACTGTCAAGAAGAAATATGATATTCTTATTATTGGGGATGTGCATATCCCTGTTGAGGTAACATAGTGTTATCCGAAATTTCTCCGGTTCCATGTTATTCGGAATGAGTTCTTTAACAAGACTTGATCAACCTTGTTAGTGGATTCCTATTGATGATCATGAGATGGATGAAACTAGAAGGCACAACCTTCTGTACCCCACTTTTACTTTCTGTTATTTATATTAAATAAAATAAAAATAAATATTTTTCTGTCTATTATCTGATTATCCGTGCAATATAAAAATACCTCGAAAATAAAAGTTCTCCAAATGCCCTGAAATTTAAATATGATTTTTTTCCAGAGCATTTGACAAAATTTGGCACAAAGAACACAGCAGGGGGCCAACCACCTGCCCACGAGGGTGGAGGGCGCGCCCTACCCCCTAGGCGCGCCTCCCTGCCTTGTGGGCCGACGGTGGCCCTCCTCCACTTATCCTTTCACCCATACACTTCTTCTTCCTCCCACAAACACGAATAACCAGCTCAAACCCGAGTCCAAGCTCATTTTGCTGCCATTTTTGATCTCCTTGCTCAAAGCACCTCTCACAAAACTGCTTGGGGAGATTGTTCCTTGGTATGTGACTCCTCCATTGGTCCAATTAGTTTTCGTTCTAGTGCTTTATTCATTGCAAAATTTTGCTGCTTAGGTGACCCTGTTCTTGAGCTTGCATGTCAAATTTATATGGTCAAAAGTAGTTTTGATGCATGATATAGGCTCTAGGCACTTGTCGGAGTAGTTGCTATCAATATTACTGAGTTTGGTTTACTTTTATTTTGAAGTTACTAAAAATTTCAGAATTTTTCAGAAAATGATCAGGAGACTTTTGAGGGGCTCATCGAGCCAAAGCTCGAAGGAAAAGGCACCAAAGCCTAAGTATAATCTGCCTCGCACCGCGGAGGTTTGGGCCTGTGAATGGCCTTCCGATGATTTCTAGAGAGCAACCGGGATTTATGAAGATTTTCATGAATTGGCTAAAAATGCAGGCCTCACCGCTTTCCTCCACGACCAATGCGATCAGTATCTCTTACTCACAACTTTCATTTCCATTCTAGGAGCTCACCACCTACGATAGAATTCCATTTATATGATGAGCATAAGGAGATGTCACTTTATGATTTTTGTCGGGTTTGTCTAGTCCCTTTTGAGGGCAAGACAGAAGAACCACATCACAATGATGTGGAGGGATTCATTGATACTATCACTGTAGGGGAAACAAGGAAGGTTTCCGATGCACGAATCACTAGCATAGATTTTCCTGTTTTACGTTACTTTGCATTATTTGCTAGTCGTTGTTTAATTGATCGCGGAAACTATGGAAACCTTAGTATCCCTGATATTATTATTTTGCTCCACGGTTTATACGGTGATAACTCTGTTAGTATGTGCGGCATTATTGCTAAACGGTTAAGTATGAACCATACAAAGGTGTCAGGACCCCGATTCCAAGTCACATCGATCTAGCCAGTAACACCTCATATCACTTTGCAGCCTCACGCTTGGTATCCCCACGGGTGTCCCCTTACCATGGTTGGGACCGTTTGCGCCTTTTGGCTCACGTATATGATAGTGTTGCTAGCATCCATATGACAGAGATCCCGGGCCGACATGGCTTGTCGTGAACCCAAAGAGGCACTAACCTATGGGGCAGGCATACATGAATCACATCGAGCATGTCGGTCAGTAGCGTGTGAATCCGGGCTGTAGCACTGGGCTAACAGGACTCCGGGAACCCGGGCTGTAGCAGGCTAGGCAGGACTCCGGATGTCACCGCGTGACATTTCCCCGAAGGGACAGACACATGAACAAAGTGAAACACATGCCGGCCAGTCAAGTGTCCTGAGCAGTAGTGCTGGGCTAACAGGACTCCGGTGAACCGGGCTGTAGCTGACTACTATGGCTCATGGAAGCACTAGACTACATTTCCCCATAAGAGAGGCTGCCAAGCATAAACAACTAGATTTTCGGATCCCACACATACCAAGCATTTCAATCATACACACAATATGCTCGATATGTGTAAATACAACATGGCATCACAACATAACTCTACAACTCAAGTATTTATTCATTAGGCTCCGAGGAGCGAGATATTACAAACATGGGTCTCATGACCCAACAATCATAGCATACAAATCAAGGCACATGCGGAAGCTTAACATGTCTAAGTACAGACATCTACAAATGAAAAAGGTTTGAGAAGCCTGACTATCTACAAGATCCTGCCGAGGGCACAAGATCGTAGCTGAGGTGTCATGCTAAACGTCGAAGTCCACACGGAACTACTAGTGAGACTGACGTCTCTCTGCAAAACATAATATAGGCAAACGTGAGTACAAATGTACCCATCAAGACTTACATCAGAACTATCTACATATGCATCGGTATCAATAAGGGGGGTGGTGGAGTTTAACTGCAGCAAGCCAGCTTTGACTCAGTGGCTAACCTGAACTACGACAGCAAGCAACTCTTTTGAGGTGGCGCACACGAGTCCACATATTCACCATATCAATACACCAATATGGATCCGCTCCCATCTCCCTACAAGAACGCCATCCATAGCACTCACGCTTATCTTGCGCATTTTAGAGTATCCACTTTCACTTGTCTATGAACTGTTATAGGCAACCCAGAAGTCCTTTACCGTGGACACGGCTATTCGAATAGATCATTTATAACCCTGCAGGGGTGTACTTCTTCACACACGCTCTCGCCACTTACCACCATGTACACATCGTGTATCTCAGCAACCTTCAAGCGGAAGCCTGGTGAGGGAGTCGGCCACGACCTGACTAACCACACAAGTCTCTAGTCCAAGTTTATCGCCTATTCGGGTTCTATCCGCAAGGAGATCCGGCCGGAGTTTCGCTCACAGCCCCAAACGATGTGTGCAGGGTTCCCGAGACACCAAACGGGCGCCCGGTACACCGTGCCACGGTGTATCTACCGCATCAAAGGCCACCCCTAGGGTCAGCGCTACGCACGGCCGTCAACACATATCCTATAAACACTAGAAACTAGTTGCAACTCCTGGATAGAGGACTAGGGCAGTTAATAAGTAGAGAGTGTCAATTAAGGATCCCAATGAGTGGTAGTAGTTGTTCATGGATCACAAACACAGAACTCAGTTCCTGAGGACGGTTTCAATGAGACAACCCACCATGTACTCCTACATGGCCTCTCACCGCTACCTTTACCAAATCGTGTTCACACACTTAGCTCACACATAGTAGGACATGTTCATCGCCATTCCAATTCATCCCCGATGAATCAGACCTGACTCAACTCTAAGCAGTAGCAAGCATGACAAACAAGCATGAATGAGTAGGCACATCGGGGCTCAAACAACTCCTAGTCATGCTAGTGGGTTTCGTCTATTTACTGTGGCAATGACAGGTCATGCAGGGGAAAGGGGTTCAACTACCACAGCATGTAACAGTTGAATTGTTGTTGTCCTAATGCAGTAAAAGAGAGCAGGAGCGAGAGAGTGGGATTGTATCGGAATGAACAAGGGGGTTTTGCTTGCCTAGCACTTCTGAAGATAATATAGCTCTTCATCGGTGTCATCGAACTCATCATCGGAACCACGTCTATCGAGAGGGACAACCACCAGCAAAAACAGAAAGAACACAATCAATGCAATGCATAATATGATGCATGATCATGACATGTCGATATACTGTGATTTGAGCTAATGCAGCTAAGAACAGAAGGGTCTGAGTTGATTTGAACCAAAGGTTCAAATTCAAATTCAAACTAAGAACTTATAAAGTGCATTATCATGTTTTGATCTAAACGACAAGGTTATGTTATTTAAACATACATGGAAGTGATACAGATGGATAGATTGGATTTTTCTGATCATTTTTCGTATATAAATCTTTTCACTCTGAGTTATAGATTATTTTCTATGATTTTTAGAAGTTTAGGATATTTCCTGAAATAAATAAATCATTTTTGATTTATTTAAAATCCAGAAAACAGATTACTGCATCAGCATTATGTCACCGTGACATCAGCAGGTCAAAGGCGCCAGCCCAGGTCAAACATGACGGCTGGGACCCACACGTCAGTGAAACAACTAATTAACAGGGTTAAGTTAATACTAACTAAACTATCAGTGGGGCCTGGGCCCGCATGTCAGTGACTTGGTGGGTTAACTAAACGTTAATTAGTGCTACGCTAAAATAAGCAAGGCTCTGGGCCCACCTTTCGTTGACCCAGGGGAGTCAAACCCCAGGTCAAACGAGGTCAACTCGCCGGCGGTTTGACGCCGGCGACGACAGACGCGGCGGAGGGCTTCGGAAATGGCCCACGGGGCTCGGTTTTGGACGCGGGTTGCGGCTATAGAAAGCTGAGAGTCTCGCACCCAACGGCGGCATCGGCTGGAGCTGAGGTGGCCGGAGCTGACGGCGGCGAGCTCTTTTGCGGCCGCCGGAGTTCGGCCATGTACGGGGATGGGGCTGTGGCGTGCAAACGCAAGAACTGAGGCGCTAGCAAGGCACTACGTGGTGCGGTAAGCATGTTAGGTAGCACGAGATGACCAAATGGTCGCCGGAGTGACAACGGCGACAAGCTCGAGCGGAGGCGAGCTTCGGCCATGGTGGAACTATGGCCTAGAGGGTGCAAACACATGGGGAAGAAGAGCGGTTCGAAGCAGAATCTCACAGCGGGGTCGGGGAGCAGGTCAGCAGCTCGGGGGAGGCGTCAATGGCAGCAAATCGACGGCGGCGATCCTCGGTGGCCGAGGAGGGGGACGGTAGAGCTGGCGGCAACCAGGGCTTCCGGCGCCTTCCGCCTTGGTGAGGAGGAAGAGGGGAACGAGGCGGGGCTTCTTGGCGCGTCGGCGAGGCGTGGGGTGGCCTGTGGCCGTGGTAGAGCACGGCGGCGCCCTCTGGTGCTCTCAGGAAGAGAGGGAGAGGGAGCCAGAGGAGGGGATGGGGACGAGAGACAGCG
>NC_041384.1:735804804-735853073 GCF_002162155.2 Triticum dicoccoides | reverse complement strand
GGGGAGGGCAGCATGGCGTCTCCAGGTAAGCAGTTGGACTCGCAGGAACGCTGCCAGCGCGAAGCAGGAGGTGGAGGCCTCCCAGCGCGCGCGTGCGTCTTCGCCTCTTCCTACTGGCAGAGCAAGACGACGAGCGACGAGGTAGGTGGGCTGGCCTGGTCAAACTGGGCCGGCTACAGGTAAGTGGGCCAGGTAGGTTCCTTTCTCCTCTCTCTTTTTTGTTTTCTATTTATTTCCTCTGTTTTGATTTAGTTTTAAAACTAAACCATTTTTGTTGCTTCTGTAAATTATTGTATGGACTAGAGATATTACTCTAGAGCCCCACAATAATTTCCAAAATTATTGGACATGTATTTCTTTTATAACAGAAATAAAGCCAATTCAAATACATTATGGTTTAATTCAAAATGCCCAAATTATTTACCCTTAATGCCCTAAAATATTGGTTTGGATTTTTACCTCTTGCCAATATTTTCAGGGATTAAAGTGAACATTTCCTTGGGCTCATTTGAAGAAATTTTTAACTTTCTCATTTTCAAAGATTTTTAAGGCTTTGGGAATTCCCTCAATTCAATTTTCCTTGAATTTAAACATGATGCAACAACCAAGATAGTCCAAGGCCAAGGTGAAGCTACGGATGTGACAACTCACCCCCACTAAACAAGAATCTCGACCCGAGATTCGAGACGTGAGGTAAGAACAAAGGATGTCACAAACTATCACAATCTTCTCGATCCAACTTGCACTGCTTTTAGAGCGTTGATTCGATCACTGTCATTGTCTCGATGTCTTTTTCTGAGAACTCCAACCAACATGGCAAAGACAGGAAAGGGGAAACTCTAGAGGGATTGATCTTCTCGAAGATCGGATATCTCAGGATCAACTCACGGAGTGAGACATAGCAACATCTCTCGAGCTGAGACACGAAGTACACATCCAAAGAGATGGAGTGGAACATATGATGAAGGTTCACTAGGTAGGCAACAATTTCACGCTGAAGACGGTGGGGCAAGATCTCAAGATAGTGATGAAATAATTGCCATGATTCCATAATGGGGCACCTTAGGGGAGGTGACTCATATAATTATTCCCTTAAGTGGCAAAAAGAATTACTTTTGATATATAGATCATTGAAACCCTTTATACCAGCCTAAGGCAATCACAATCGATCATTTGGTGGAGTTCAAAGGAATGGCATATCCGGATTCAAATGGATGATGTGGACTACCTTGTTGAAGACAACACGATTGATGATTTTGCTTATCATCGGAAATAGATGGGACCCATGGTAGTACCACTGTTGAAGATGATCCTGACCAGGAATTACCGAGAAGGTAGTCCAAGATAGAATGGCACAACGGCGGTGCAAGCTGGGAACAAAATGCAAATGTTGGGAATGATTCTAGTAACTTGGGATAAACTCAACAGTAGAGAGTGATTCCACTGTTCGAATGGTTCTAGCATAATCGAGTCAACCGAGAGCACAACGACCCCTGAGGAACAAATTCTAGAATAAGTTGCACTAAATCCTCATGGAGGAGACGGTCAAATAGCTCAATCAAGATACTACAACGATAGATCTTCCGGCTAGGTGTGTCGGCCAGAACATCAACCTTATCGGGACCTACATCATAAATCTTGGAATAGCTCCAACCATCATATCTACCTGAGATTCAGATCTGGATGGTAACGGGATATTTTAGACAACATGTCCGGAAAGAAAGTTTGCAACACAAACCGATGAGACGTTGTTGCAAGATTCTCAAGAATTGAACTACGATAGTAAACTCCAAAACATGAGCTGGTTCTGCTACATATATGTGAACACGTTATCCAAGACAAGCATGACCATGTAGAAGTCTTACAACAAAACACTACCAAGTTCAGGTGGGGAACCATCATTGAGGATATCGAAGTCCTTGTGCATGAACTAGTATTCGCACAACAACTCCTTTTCCTTGAACAAATCAATCAGTGGCTTGGTGTGCTAGGGAATACATATGGAGTGGAGGTAATTAATCTACCAATCCATAGAATACATTCGCACATGCATCGCTGACTTGGGATGGTACCAGAGGAAACAAAAACAACCTTTCTCGAACTCACGATGGCAACTTACACCAAATGCACGTGAACCAGAGAAGGTCACTTCTTTCATCCAACATATGCCTCATGAACGGGACACGAAGGCATTGCTTACAAGTTTTTAACACTAGGTTGATGTTCAACAAGAATCATGGGGGAGACAAAATGCTGCTGACGGGCTCAACAACAACTCATCGGAATTTCCATATCACTGGACTTCCACCATCATATGAACACGGTGATAGCATTGGTCAGACCAAAGGATGTAATGGTGTATGCTCGAGGGATCAACCACGAGTAAGACAACATTACGAACATTGTTGATTCTGATTTGACTTGACGATAGCCCATACTCAAGTCAAAGTTTTGACAAGGCAATAGATCCAACAACTGATCACGAGGACCAATCAATGGAGATATCATCTTTCTTCAACACACACACAACACAAGGATATCCCTTCCGAAATGAACTAATTTGAAAAAGCTTTCATCTAACAACTCTGCAAGTTGTTGTTTAGCTCAACCGACTAGTTTAGGGTATCCAACACAGAATCTTGGAGAATGGGTGGTTTGGAGGAAAACCAATATGATCACGGACTTAACATAGCGGTCGGGTGACAACCTGGTAATACTTCCGTGAAGATATCCAGAAAATCGCGAACCACCGATATGACTCTAAGCTCGAGAACAATCTTGCTTTTCAAGGCACGACGACATGATCAGAAGAGTAAGGGATTCAATTCTAACTCAAAGATCGAAGAGTGCACCAGAAATAAGGACAAGATAGCACGATCGGTCCTAGAATAATGATTCGATAACCAACACACTAAGAGTGATATTAATGTCCATTAACTAACAAGCAACACGGTTGCTAGGGGTATTGGTTTCACACATCATGGTTCACTTGTCGGCATTCCAGTTGCGACAACACGGGACCGAGGAATGAAAAATGATGGCAAGAAGTATCACTGCATCAAGAATTCATGAGAGATGGTGAAATTCTCATGACAATCCTGACATAAAGGGGGTAATACTCCAGGGTAGAATAGAGCAAAATCTGGGTTGGCATTTGATCTGCAGAACACAACTACTTTGACCCAATCCTGGATATGGATGAGGTACTGGAGTTTGTTTCTCCTAGTCATTCTGAAATAGAATGGCTTAACGGACCACAAGAATAATAAGCATTGATAACACGGATGCACAATTACTCCTGACTATCAATTGATAGGCGATGGTCGGAATACAAATGAAGAGGGACAACTCTAGAGGACATATATATTTCCGAGTTGTGGATGCATAGATTAATATGTTGAACCAAGTTCAATAGGTTTCTTCCAGATAACTCATGCATGAAGCTAGAACTGACAGAATCATAATTATGAATGGAGAATTCCTCAAGAGTACGCTGATTGTGATATTTTGGTTCAAAGAACTTCTGCCTTAACAGTTCATGGTATTTGGAAGGAAGAAATACCACGGACCTCGAGGACTGTCGCAAGGTTACTAATATCCTAAAGGAACGAGCAAACACTATCAATAGGAGGTAAGTAGGGTGAATCTCGGGTTCAAGAACCCAGGAATAGAGTACCTACTACTAAATGGCATCACGGGATGCTTTCGAGAATGGTGGCTAGAATCATCACACCGGGAACACAAAACATGGCTAGATTACTAGGTGACTCCCTCAAACACCGATTCCAAGTCACATAGATCTAGCCGGTAACACCTCATATCACTTTGCGGCCTCACGCACGGTATCCCCACGGGTGTCGCATTACCATGGCCGGGACCGTTTGCGCCTTTTGGCTCACGTATATGATAGTGTCGCTAGCATCCATATGACGGAGAACCCGGGCCGACATGGCTAGTCGTGAACCCAAAGCGGCACTAACCTATGGGGACAGACATACATGAATCACATCGAGCATGTCGGTCAGCAGCGTGTGAATCCGGGCTGTAGCACTGGGCTAACAGGACTCTGGGAACCCGGGCTATAGCAGGCTAGGAAGGACTCCGGATGCCACCGTGTGACATTTCCCTGAAGGGACAGACATAGGAGCGAAGTGAAACACATGCCGGTCAGTCAAGTGTCCTGAGCAGTAGTGCTGGGCTAACAGGACTCCGGTGAACCGGGCTGTAGCTGACTACTATGGCTCATGGAAGCACTAGACTACATTTCCCCATAAGAGAGGCTGCCAAGGATAAACAACTAGATTGTCGGATCCCACACATACCAAGCATTTCAATCATACACACAATATGCTCGATATGTGTAAATACAACATGGCATCACAACATAACTCTACAACTCAAGTATTTATTCATTAGGCTCCGAGGAGCGAGATATTACAAACATGGGTCTCATGACCCAACAATCATAGCATACAAATCAAAGCACATGCGAAAGCTTAACAAGTCTGAGTACAGACATCTACAAATGAAAAAGGCTTGAGAAGCCTGACTATCTACAAGATCCTACCGAGGGCACAAGATCGTAGCTGAGGTACCAAGCTAAACGTCGAAGTCCACACGAAACTACTAGTGAGACTGACGTCTCTCTGCAAAACATAAAATAGGCAAACGTGAGTACAAATGTACCCAGCAAGACTTACATCAGAACTATCTACATATGCATCGGTATCAATAAAGGGGGTGGTGGAGTTTAACTGCAGCAAGCCAGCTTTGACTCAGTGGCAAACCTGAACTACGACTGCAAGCAACTCTTTTGAGGTGGCGCACATGAGTCCACATATTCACCATATCAATACACCACTATGGATCCGCTCCCGTCTCCCTACGAGAACACCATCCATAGCACTCACGCTTATCTTGCGCATTTTAGAGTAACCACTTTCACTTGTGTACTAACTGTTATAGGCAACCCAGAAGTCCTTTACCGTGGACATGGCTATTCGAATAGATCATTTATAACCCTACAGCGGTGTACTTCTTCACACACGCTCTCGCCACTTACCACCATGTACACGTCGTGTATCTCAGCAACCTTCAAGCGGAAGCCTGGCGAGGGAGTTGGCCACTTCCTGACTAACCACACAAGTCTCTAGTCCAGGTTTATCGCCTATTCGGGTTCCATCCGTGAGGAGATCCGAATGGAGTTTCGCTCACAGCCGCAAACGATGTGTGCAGGGTTCCCGAGACACCAAACGGGCACCCGGTACACCATGCCATGATGTATCTACCGTATCATAGCCCACCCCTAGGGTCAGCGCTACGCACGGCCGCGAACACATATCCTATAAACACCAGAAACTAGTTGCAACTCCTGGACAGAGGACTAGGGCAGTTAATAAGTCGAGACGGTCAATTAAGGACCCCAATGAGTGGTAGTAGCTTTTCATGGATCACAAACACAGAACTCAGTTCCTGAGGACGGTTTCAATGAGACAACCCACCATGTACTCCTACATGGCCTCTCACCGCTACCTTTACCAAATCGTGTTCACACACTTAGCTCGCACATAGTAGGACATGTTCATCGCCATTCCAATTCATCCTCGATGAATCAGACTTGACTCAACTCTAAGCAGTAGCAGGCATGACAAACAAGCATGAATGAGTAGGCATATTAGGGCTCAAACAACTCCTACTCATGCTAGTGGGTTTCATCTATTTACTGTGGCAATGACAGGTCATGCAGGGGAAAGGGGTTCAACTACCACAGCATGTAACAGTTGAATTGTTGTTGTCCTAATGCAGTAAAAGAGAGCAGGAGCGAGCGAGTGGGATTGTATCGGAATGAACAAGGGGGTTGTGCTTGCCTGGCACTTCTAAAGATAATATAGCTCTTCATCGGTGTGATCGAACTCATCATCGAACCACGTCTATCGAGAGGGGACAACTACCGGCTAACACAGAAAGAACACAATCAATGCAATGCACAATATGATGCATGATCATGACATGTCGATATACTGTGATTTAAGCTAATGTAGCTAAGAACAGAAGGGTCTGAGTTGATTGGAACCAAAGGTTCAAATTCAAATTCAAACTAAGAACTTATAAAGTGCATTATCATGTTTTGATCTAAAAAGCAAGGTTAAGTTATTTAAACATGCATGGAAGTGGTATAGATGGATAGATTGGATTTTTTTGATCATTTTTCACATATAAATCTTTTCAATCTGAGTTATAGATTATTTTCTATGATTTTTAGAAGTTTAGGATATTTCCTGAAATAAATAAATCATTTTTGATTTATTTAAAATCCAGAAAACAGATTATTGCATTAGCATTACGTCACTGTGACATCAGCAGGTCAAAGGCGCCAGCCCAGGTCAAACATGACGGCTGGGACCCACTCATCAGTGAAACAACTAATTAATAGGGATAAGTTAATACTAACTAAACTGTCAGTGGGGCCTGGGCCCGCATGTCAGTGACTTAGTGGGTTAACTAAAAGTTAATTAGTGCTAAGCTAAAATTAGCAGGGATCTGGGCCCACCTTTTGTTGACCCAGGGGAGTCAAACCCAGGTCAAACGAGGTCAACTCGCTGGCGGTTTGACGCCGGCGACGACAGACGCGGCGGAGGGCTTTGGGAAACGCCCACAGGGCTCGGTTTTGGACGCGGGTTGCAGCTACAGAAAGCTGAGAGTCTCGCGCATCCAATGGCGGAATCGGCTAGAGCTGAGGTTGCCGGGGCTCACGGCGGCGAGCTGTTTTGCGACCGCCGGAGTTCGGCCATGTACGGGGTTGGGGCTGCGGCATGCAAACGCGCGAACTGAGGCGCTAGCGAGGCACTACGCAGTGCAGTAAGCATGTTAGGTAGCACAGGATGACCAAATGGTCGCTGGAGCGACGCTGTTGACAAGCTCGAGCGGAGGCGAGCTTCAGCCATGGTGGAACTATGGCCTAGAGGGTGCAAACGCATGGGGAAGAAGAGCGGTTCGAAGCAGAATCTCATAGTGGGGTCGGGGAGCAGGTCAGCAGCTAGGGGGAGTCGTCAACGGAGGAAAATCGACGATGGCGATCCTCGGTGGCCGAGGAGGGGAACGGCGGAGCTGGCGGCAACCAGGGCTTCCGGCGCCTTCCGCCTTGGTGAGGAGGAAGAGGGGAACGAGGTGTTGGGGAACGTAGTAATTTCAAAAAATTTCCTACGCACACGCAAGATCATGGTGATGCATAGCAACGAGAGGGGAGAGTGTGATCTACGTACCCTTGTAGATCGACAACGGAAGCGTTTGGATGATGTAGTCGTACGTCTCCACGGCCCGACCGATCAAGCACCGAAACTATGGCACCTCCGAGTTTTAGCACACGTTCAGCTCGATGACGATCCCCGGACTCCGATCCAGCAAAGTGTCGGGGAAGAGTTCCGTCAGCACGACGGCGTGGTGACGATCTTGACGTACTACTGTCGCAGGGCTTCGCCTAAGCACCGGTACAATATTATCGAGGACTATGGTGGCAGGGGGCGCCGCACACGGCTAAGAATATGATCACGGGGATCAACTTGTGTTCCTCTGGGTGCCCCTGCCTCCGTATATAAAGGATCAAGGGGGGGGGGATTGCGGCCGGCCTAGGAGAGGCGCGCCAGGAGGAGTCCTACTCCCTCTGGGAGTAGGACCCCCCCCCCCCCAATCCTAGTTGGAATAGGATTCGCAGAGGGGGGAAAAGAGAGAGGGGGGCCGGCCCCTGCTCCTTGTCCTATTTGGACCAAGGGAGGGGAGGGGCGCGTGGCCCATCTTGGGCTGCCCCTTCTCTTTTCCACTAAGGCCCACTAAGGCCCATATAGCTCCCGGGGGCTTCCGGTAACCTCCCGGTACTCCGGTAAAATCCCGATTTCACCCGGAACACTTCCGATATCCAAACATAGGCTTCCAATATATCAATATTTATGTCTCGAACATTTCGAGACTCCTCGTCATGTCCGTGATCACATCCTGGACTCCGAACAACCTTCGGTACATCAAAACGTATAAACTCATAATATAACTGTCATCGAAACCTTAAGCGTGCGGACCCTACGGGTTCGAGAACAATGTAGACATGACCGAGACACGTCTCCGGTCGATAACCAATAGCGGGACCTGGATGCCCATATTGGCTCCTACATATTCTACGAAGATCTTTATCGGTCAGACCGCATAACAACATACGTTGTTCCCTTTGTCATCGGTATGTTACTTGCCCGAGATTCGATCGTCGGTATCCAATACCTAGTTCAATCTCGTTACCGGCAAGTCTCTTTACTCATTCCGTAATACATCATCCCGCAACTAACTCATTAGTTGCAATGCTTGCAAGGCTTAAGTGATGTGCATTACCGAGAGGGCCCCAGAGATACGTCTCCAACGATCGGAGTCACAAATCCTAATCTCGAAATACATCAACCCAACATGTACCTTTGGAGACACCTGTAGAGCACCTTTATAATCACCCAGTTACGTTGTGACGTTTGGTAGCACACAAAGTGTTCCTCCGGCACACGGGAGTTACATAATCTCATAGTCATAGGAACATGTATAAGTCATGAAGAAAGCAATAGCAACATACTAAACGATCGGGTGTTAAGCTAATGGAATGGGTCATGTCAATCAGATCATTCAACTAATGATGTGATCCCGTTAATCAAATGACAACTCTTTGTCCATGGTTAGGAAACATAACCATCTTTGATTAACGAGCTAGTCAAGTAGAGGCATGCTAGTGACACTCTGTTTGTCTATGTATTCACACATGTATTATGTTTCTGGTTAATACAATTCTAGCACGAATAATAAACCTTTATCATGATATAAGGAAATAAATAATAACTTTATTATTGCCTCTAGGGCATATTTCCTTCAGTCTCCCACTTGCACTAGAGTCAATAATCTAGATTACACAGTAATGATTCTAAAACCCATGGAGCTTTGGTGTTGATCATGTTTTGCTCGTGGAAGAGGCTTAGTCAACGGGTCTGCTACATTCAGCTCCGTATGTATCTTGCAAATCTCTATGTCTCCCACCTGGACTAGATCCCAGATGGAATTGAAGCGTCTCTTGATGTGTTTGATTCTCTTGTGAAATCTGGATTCCTTTGCAAGGCAATTGCACCAGTATTGTCACAAAAGATTTTCATTGGACCCGATGCACTAGGTATGACACCTAGATCGGATATGAATTCCTTCATCCAGACTCCTTCGTTTGCTGCTTCCGAAGCAGCTATGTACTCCGCTTCACATGTAGATCCTGCCACGACGCTTTGTTTAGAACTGCACCAACTGACAGCTCCACCGTTTAATGTAAACACGTATCCGGTTTGCGATTTAGAATCGTCCGGATCAGTGTCAAAGCTTGCATCAACGTAACCGTTTACGATGAGCTCTTTGTCACCTCCATATACAAGAAACATATCCTTAGTCCTTTTCAGGTATTTCAGGATGTTCTTGACCGCTGTCCAGTGATCCACTCCTGGATTACTTTGGTACCTCCCTGCTAAACTTATAGCAAGGCACACATCAGGTCTGGTACACAGCATTGCATACATGATAGAGCCTATGGCTGAAGCATAGGGAACACCTTTCATTTTCTCTCTATCTTCTGCAGTGGTCGGGCATTGAGTCTGACTCAACTTCACACCATGTAACACAGGCAAGAACCCTTTCTTTGCTTGATCCATTTTGAACTTCTTCAAAATCTTGTCAAGGTATGTGCTTTGTGAAAGTCCAATTAAGCGTCTTGATCTATCTCTATAGATCTTTATGCCTAATATGTAAGCAGCTTCACCGAGGTCTTTCATTGAAAAACTCTTATTCAAGTATCCCTTTATGCTATCCAGAAATTCTATATCATTTCCAATCAGTAATTTGTCATCCACATATAATATCAGAAATGCTATAGAGTTCCCACTCACTTTCTTGTAAATACAGGCTTCTCCGAAAGTCTGTATAAAACCAAATGCTTTGATCACACTATCAAAGCATTTATTCCAACTCCGAGAGGCTTGCACACTTTGTTAGCTCCCTTTGGATCGACAAAACCTTCCGGTTGCATCATATACAACTCTTCTTCCAGAAATCCATTCAGGAATGCAGTTTTGACATTCATCTGCCAAATTTCATAATCATAAAATGCGGCAATTGCTAACATGATTCGGACAGACTTAAGCATAGCTACGGGTGAGAAGGTCTCATCGTAGTCAACCCCTTGAACTTGTCTAAAACCTTTTGCGACAATTCGAGCTTTGTAGACAGTAATATTACCGTCAGCGTCAATCTTCTTCTTGAAGATCCAATTATTCTCAATTGCTTGTCGATCATCGAGCAAGTCAACCAAAGTCCATACTTTGTTCTCATACATGGATCCCATCTCCGATTTCATGGCTTCAGGCAATTTTGCGGAATCTGGGCTCACCATCGCTTCTTCATAGTTCGTAGGTTCATCATGATCTAGTAGCATGATTTCCAGAACAGGATTACCGTACCACTCTGGCGCGGATCTTACTCTAGTTGATCTACGAGGTTCAGTAGTATCTTGTTCTGAAGTTTCATGATCATTATCATTAGCTTCCTCGCTAATTGGTGTAGGTGTCGCAGAAACATTTTTCTATGATGTACTACTTTCCAATAAGGGAGCAGGTACAGTTACCTCATCAAGTTCTACTTTCCTCCCACTCACTTCTTTCGAGAGAAACTCCTTCTCTAGAAAGGATCCATTCTTAGCAACGAATGTCTTGCCTTCGGATCTGTGATAGAAGGTGTACCCAACAGTCTCCTTTGGGTATCCTATGAAGACACATTTCTCCGATTTGGGTTCGAGCTTATCAGGTTGAAACTTTTTCACATAAGCATCGCATCCCCAAACTTTAAGAAATGACAACTTTGGTTTCTTGCCAAACCATAGTTCATAAGGCGTCGTCTCAACGGATTTTGATGGTGCCCTATTTAACGTGAATGCGGCCGTCTCTAAAGCATAACCCCAAAACAATAGCGGTAAATCAGTAAGAGACATCATAGATTGCACCATATCTAGTAAAGTACGATTTCGACGTTCGGACACACCATTACGCTGTGGTGTTCCGGGTGGCGTGAGTTGCAAAACTATTCCGCATTGCTTCAAATGTACACCAAACTCGTAACTCAAATATTCTCCTCCACGATCAGATCGTAGAAACTTTATTTTCTTGTTACAATGATTTTCAACTTCACTCTGAAATTCTTTGAACTTTTCAAATGTTTCAGACTTATGTTTCATTAAGTAGATATACCCATATCTGCTTAAGTCATCTGTGAAGGTGAGAAAATAACGATATCCGCCACGAGCCTCAATATTCATCGGACCACATACATCTGTATGTATGATTTCCAACAAATCTGTTGCTCTCTCCATAGTGCCGGAGAATGGTGTTTTAGTCATCTTGCCCATGAGGCACGGTTCGCAAGTACCAAGTGATTCATAATCGAGTGGTTCCAAAAGTCCATTAGTATGGAGTTTCTTCATGCGCTTTATACCGATATGACCTAAACGGCAGTGCCACAAATAAGTTGCACTATCATTATCAAGTCTGCATCTTTTGGCTTCAACATTATGAATATGTGTGTTACTACTATCGAGATTCATCAAAAATAGACCACTCTTCAAAGGTGCATGACCATAAAAGATATTACTCATATAAATAGAACAACCATTATTCTCTGAATTAAATGAATAACCGTCCCGCATTAAACAAGATCCAGATATAATGTTCATGCTCAACGCTGGCACCAAATAACAATTATTTAGGTCTAATACTAATCCCGAAGGTAGATGTAGAGGTAGCGTGCCGACCACGATCACATTGACTTTGGAACCGTTTCCCACGCGCATCATCACCTCGTCCTTTGCCAGTGTTCGCTTAATCCGTAGTCCCTGTTTCGAGTTGCAAATATTAGCAACAGAACCAGTATCAAATACCCAGGTGCTACTACGAGCTCTAGTAAGGTACACATCATGTATATCACATATACCTTTGTTCACCTTGCCATCCTTCTTATCCGCCAAATACTTGGGGCAGTTCCTCTTCCAGTGACCAGTCTGCTTGCAGTAGAAGCACTCAGTTTCAGGCTTAGGTCCAGACTTGGGTTTCTTCTCTTGAGCAGCAACTTGCTTGCTGTTCTTCTTGAAGTTCCCCTTCTTCTTCCCTTTGCCCTTTTTCTTGAAACTAGTGGTCTTGTTGACCATCAACACTTGATGCTCCTTTTTGATTTCTACCTCCGCAGCTTTTAGCATTGCGAAGAGCTCGGGAATAGTCTTATTCATCCCTTGCATATTATAGTTCATCACGAAGCTCTTGTAGCTTGGTGGCAGTGATTGGAGAATTTTGTCAATGACGCAATCATCTGGAAGATTAACTCCCATCTGAATCAAGTGATTATTATACCCAGACATTTTGAGTATATGCTCACTGACAGAACTGTTCTCCTCCATCTTGCAGCTATAGAACTTATTGGAGACTTCATATCTCTCAATCCGGGCATTTGCTTGAAATATTAACTTCAACTCCTCGAACATCTCATATGCTCCACGACATTCAAAACGTCGTTGAAGTCCCGATTCTAAGCCGTAAAGCATGGCGCACTGAACTATCAAGTAGTCATCAGCTTTGCTCTGCCAGACGTTCATAACATCTGGTGTTGCTCCAGGAGCAGGCCTGGCACCCAGCGGTGCTTCCAGGATGTAATTCTTCTGTGCAGCAATGAGGATAATCCTCAAGTTACAGACCCAGTCCGTGTAATTGCTACCATCATCTTTCAACTTTGCTTTCTCAAGGAACACATTAAAATTCAACGGAACAATAGCATGGGCCATCTATCTACAATCAAACATACATAAGCAAGATACTGTTGGGGAACGTAGTAATTTCAAAAAAATTCCTACACACACACACAAGATCATGGTGATGCATAGCAACGAGAGGGGAGAGTGTGATCTACGTACCCTTGTAGACCGACAACGGAAGCGTTTGGTTGATGTAGTCGTACGTCTCCATGGCCAGACCGATCAAGCACCGAAACTACGGCACCTCCAAGTTCTAGCACACGTTCAACTCGATGACGATCCCCGGGCTCCAATCCAGCAAAGCGTCGGGGAGGAGTTCCGTCAGCACGACGGCGTGGTGACGATCTTGATGTTCTACCATCGCAGGGCTTGGCCTAAGCACTGCAACGATATGACCCAGCTGGAATATGGTGGAGGGGGGCACCGCACACGGCTAAGGAACGATCACGAAGATCAACTTGTGTCTATGGGTTGCCCCTTGCCTCAGTATATAAAGGATCGAGGAGGAGGAGGCCGGCCAAGGCAATTGGTGCGGCCAGGATGTGGAGTCCTACTAGGACCCCAAGTCCTAGTAGGAGTCCACCAAGAGGGGAGGAAGGGAGAAGGAAGTGGAGGAGAAGGAAAGGTGGCCGGCCCCCTTTTCCCTAGTCCAATTCGGACCAGAGGGGAGGGGGGGGGGCGCAGCAGCCCCTTGGCCCTTTCTCCTCTTCCCACTAAAGCCCATCAAGGCCCATTGCTTCTCCCGTAACTACCCGGTACTCCGAAAAATACCCGAATCACTCGGAACCTTTCCGATGTCCGAATATAGTCGTCCAATATATCGATCTTTACGTCTCGACCATTTCGAGACTCCTCGTCATGTCCCCGATCTCATCCGGGACTCCGAAATCCTTAGGTACATCAAAACTCATAAACTCATAATATAACTGTCATCAAAACCTTAAGCGTGCGGACCCTACGGGTTCGAGAACAATGTAGACATGACCGAGACACGTCTCCGGTCAATAACCAATAGCAGAACCTGGATGCTCATATTGGCTCCTACATATTCTACGAAGATCTTTATCGGTCAGACCGCATAACAACATACGTTGTTCCCTTTGTCATCGGTATGTTACTTGCCCGAGATTCGATCGTCGGTATCCAATACCTAGTTCAATCTCGTTATCGGCAAGTCTCTTTACACGTTCCGTAATACATCATCTCGCAACTAACTCATTAGTTGCAATGCTTGCAAGGCTTAAGTGATGTGCATTACCGAGAGGGCCCAGAGATACCTCTCCGACAATCGGAGTGACAAATCCTAATCTCGAAATACGCCAACCCAACATGTACCTTTGGAGACACCTGTAGAGCTCCTTTATAATCACCCAGTTACGTTGTGACGTTTGGTAGAACACAAAGTGTTCCTCCAGCAAACGGAAGTTGCATAATCTCGTAGTCATAGGAACATGTATAAGTCATGTAGAAAGCAATAGCAACATACTAAACGATCGGGTGCTAAGCTAACGGAATGGGTCATGTCAATCACATCATTCTCCTAATGATGTGATACCGTTAATCAAATGACAACCCATGTCAATGGCTAGGAAACTTAACCATCTTTGATCAACGAGCTAGTCAAGTAGAGGCATACTAGTGACACTCTGTTTTTCTATGTATTCACACATGTATTATGTTTCCGGTTAATACAATTCTAGAATGAATAATAAACATTTATCGTGATATAAGGAAATAAATAATAACTTTATTATTGCCTCTAGGGCATATTTCCTTCAGTCTCCCACTTGCACTAGAGTCAATAATCTAGATCACATCACCATGTGATTAACATCGATAGTTCACATCATCATGTGATTAACACCCATAGTTCACATCACCATGTGACCAACACCCAAAGGGTTTACTAGATTCAGTAATTTAGTTCACATCGCTATGTGATTAACACCCAAAGAGTACAATGTTTTGCCTGTGAGAGAATCTTAGTCAATGGATCTTTCACATTCAGATCCGTTATGTATTTTGCAATTTTGTATGTCTACAATGCTCTGCACGGAGCTACTCTAGCTAATTGCTCCCACTTTCAATATGTATCTAGATTGAGACTTAGAGTCATCCAGATCAGTGTCAAAATTTGCATTGACGTAACCCTTTACGGCGAACCTTTTTGTCACCTCCATAATTGAGAAACATATCCTTATTTCACTAAGGACAATTCTGACCGTTGTCCAGTGATCTACTCCTAGATCACTATTGTACTCCCTTGCCAAATCAGTGCAGGGTACACAATAGATCTGGTACACAGCATGACATACTTTATAGAACCTATGACCAAGGCATAGGGAATGACTTTCTCTCTTTCTATCTTCTGCCATGGTCGGGCTTTGAGTCTTACTCAAATTCACACCTTGTAATACAGGCAAGAACTCTTTCTTTGACTGCTCCATTTTGAACTACTTCGAAATCTTGTCAAGGTATGTACTCATTGAAACAACTTATCAAGCGTCTTGATCTATCTTTATAGATCTTGAAGCTCAATATGTAAGCAGCTTCACCGAAGTCTTTCTTTGAAAAAACTCCTTTCAAACACTCCTTTATGCTTTACAGAATAATTTTACATTATTTCCGATCAACAATATGTCATTCACATATACTTATCAGAAATGCTGTAGTGCTCCCACTCACTTTCTTGTAAATACAGGCTTCACCACAAGTCTGTATAAAACTATATGCTTTGATCAACTCATCAAAACGTATATTCCAACTCCGAGATGCTTGCACCAGTCCACAGATGGATCGCTGGAGTTTGCACATTTTGTTAGCACCTTTCGGATAGACAAAACCTTCTGGCTGCATCATATACAACTCTTCTTTAATAAATCCATTAAGGAATGCAGTTTTGTTTATCCATTTGCCAGATTTCATAAAATGCGGCAATTACTAACATGATTCGGACAGACTCAAGCATAGATACGAGTGAGAAACTCTCATCGTAGTCAATACCTTGAACTTGTCAAAAACTTTTGCGACAATTCTAGCTTTGTAGATAGTAACACTACTATCAGCGTTCGTCTTCCTCTTGAAGATCCATTTATTTTCTATGGCTTGCCGATCATCGGGCAAACCCATCAAAGTCCATACTTTGTTCTCATACATGGATCATATCTCAAATTTCATGGCCTCAAACCATTTCGCGGAATCTGGGCTCATCATCGCTTCCTCATAGTTCGCAAGTTCGTCATGGTCTAGTAACATGACTTCCAGAACAGGATTACCGTACCACTCTGGTGCGGATTTCACTCTGGTTTACCTACGAGATTCAGTAGTAACTTGATCTGAAGTTACATGATCATCATCATTAGCTTCCTCACTAATTGGTGTAGTAGTCACAAGAACAGATTTCTGTGATGAACTACTTTTCAATAAGGGAGAAGGTATAATTACCTTATCAAGTTTTCTACTTTCCTCCCACTCACTTCTTTCGAGAGAAACTCCTTCTCTAGAAAGGATCCATTCTTAGCAACGAATGTCTTGCCTTCGGATCTGTGATAGAAGGTGTACCCAACAGTCTCCTTTGGGTATCCTATGAAGACATATTTCTCCGATTTGGGTTTGAGCTTATCAGGATGAAACTTTTTTCACATAAGCATCACAACCCACAATTTTAAGAAACGACAACTTTGGTTTCTTGCCAAACCGCAGTTCATAAGGCGTCGTCTCAACGGATTTAGATGGTGCCCTTTTAACGTGAATGCAGCTGTCTCTAATGCATAACCCCAAAACGATAGTGGTAGATCGGTAATAGACATCATAGAATGCACTATATCCAATAAAGTACGGTTATGACGTTCGGACACACCATTATGCCGTGGTGTTGCATGTGGCATGAGTTTGTGAAACTATTCCACATTGTTTTAACTGAAGACCAAACTCCTAACTTAAATATTTGCTCAAATGTTTCAGACTTATGTTTCATCAAGTAGATTACCCATATCTGCTCAAATCATCTGTCAAGTTCAGAAAATAATGATACCTGTCGCGAGTCTCAATATTCATCGGACCACATTCATCAGTATGTATGATTTCCAACAAATTTGTTGCTCGCTCCATTTTTCTGAAGAACGGAGTCTTAGTCATCTTGCCCATGAGGCATGGTTCGCAAGCATCAACTGATTCATAATCAAGTGATTCCAAAAGCCCATCAGCATGGAGTTCTTCATGCGCTTTACACCAATATGACCTAAACAACAGTGCCACAAATAAGTTTCACTATCATTATTAACTTTGCATCTTTTGGTTTCAATATTATGATTATGTGTATTACTACGATCGAGATCCAATGAACTATTTTCAATTAAACAGAACAACAAACATGATCAAATAATATTCATGCTCAACGCAAACACCAAATAACACTTATTCAGGTTCTACACTAATCCCGAAAGTATAGGGAGTGTGCGATGATGATCATATCAATCTTGGAACCACTTCCAACACACATCGTCACTTCACCCTTAACTAGTCTCTGTTTATTCTGCAACTCCCATTTCGAGTTACTAATCTTAGCAACTGAACTAGTATCAAATACTGAGGGGTTGCTATACACACTAGTAAAGTACACATCAATAACATGTATATCAAATATACTTATGTTCACTTTGCCATCCTTTTTATCCGCCAATCACTTGGGGTAGTTCTGCTTCCAGTGACCAGTCCCTTTGCAGTAGAAGCACTTAGTCTCAGGCTTAGGATAAGACTTGGGATTCTTCACTTGAGCAGCAACTTGCTTGCCGTTCTTCTTGAAGTTCCCCTTATTCTCTTTACCCTTCTCTTGAAACTAGTGGTCTTGTCAACCATCAACACTTGATGTTTTTCTTGATTTCTACCTTCGTTGATTTCAGCATCATGAAGAGCTTGGGAGTTGTTTCCGTTATCCCTTGCATATTATAGTTCATCAGGAAGTTCTACTAACTTGGTGATGGTGACTAGAGAATTCTGTCAATCACTATCTTATCTGGAAGATTAACTCCCACTTGATTCAAGCGATTGTAGTACTCAGACAATCTGGGCACATGCTCACTAGTTGAGCGATTCTCCTCCATCTTTTAGCTATAGAACTTGTTGGAGACTTCATATCTCTCAACTCGGGTATTTGCTTGAAATATTAAGTTCAACTCCTGGAACATCTCATATGGTCCCTGACGTTCAAAACATCTTTGAAGTCCCGATTCTAAGCCGTTAAGCATGGTGCACTAAACTATCAAGTAGTCATCATATTGAGCTAGCCAAACGTTCATAACGTCTGCATCTGCTCCTGTAATAGGTCTGTCACCTAGCGGTGCATCAAGGACATAATTCTTCTGTGCAGCAATGAGGATAAACCTTAGATCACGGATCCAATCCGCATCATTGCTACTAACATCTTTCAACACAATTTTCTCTAGGAACATATCAAAATAAACATATGAAAGCAACAACGCGAGCTATTGATCTACAACATAGATATGCTAATACTACCAGTACTAAGTTCATGATAAATTAAAGTTCAATTAATCATATCACTTAAGAACTCCCACTTAGATAGACATCCCTCTAATCCTCTAAGTGATTACGTGATCCAAATCAACTAAACCATAACCGATCATCACGTGAAATGGATTAGTCTTCAATGGTGAACATAATTATGTTGATCATATCTACTATATGATTCACGCTCGACCTTTCGGCCTCCGTGTTCCGAGGCCATATCTGCATATGCTAGGCTCGTCAAGTATAACCCGAGTATTCTGCGTGTGCAAAACCGGCTTGCACCCGTTGTAGATGGACGTAGAGCTTATCACACCCGATCATCACGTGGTGTCTGGGCACGACGAACTTTGGCAACGGTGCATACTCAGGGAGAACACTTTTATCTTGATAATTTAGTGAGAGATATTCTTATAATGCTACCGTCAATCAAAGCAAGATAAGATGCATAAAAGATAAACATCACATGCAATCAATATAAGTGATATGATATGGCCATCATCATCTTGTGCTTGTGATCTCCATCTCCGAAGCACCGTCATGATCACTGTAGGATCGAAAGTATGTCTAGAGGGGGGGTGATTAGACTACTTGACCAAATAAAAACTTAACCTTTTCCCAATTTTAGTTCTTGGCAGATTTTAGCTATCTTAGGACAAGTCAAGCAATCATCACACAATTCAAGCAAGCATGCAAAGAGTATATTGGCAACGGAAATTAAAGCATGCAACTTGCAAGAATATAAAGGGAAGGGTTTGGAGAGTTCAAACGCTATTGGAGACACGGATGTTTTTCCCGTGGTTCGGATAGGTGGTGCTATCCTACATCCACGTTGATGGAGACTTCAACCCACGAAGGGTAACGGTCGCGCGAGTCCACGGAGGGCTCAACCCACGAAGGTTCCACGAAGAAGCAACCTTGTCTATCCCACCATGGCCATCACCCACGAAGGACTTGCCTCACTAGCGGTAGATCTTCACGAAGTAGGCGATCTCCTTGCCCTTACAAACTCCTTGGTTCAACTCCACAATTTTGTCGGAGGCTCCCAAGTGACACCTAGGCAATCTAGGAGACACCACTCTCCAAGAAGTAACAAATGGTGTGTAGGTAATGAACTCCTTGCTCTTGTGCTTCAAATGATAGTCTCCCCAACACTCAACTCTCTCTCATAGGATTTGGATCTGATGGAAAGAAGATTTGAGTGGAAAGCAACTTGGGAAGGCTAGAGATCAAGATTCATATGGTAGGAATGGAATATCTTGGCCTCAACACATGAGTAGGTGGTTCTCTCTCAGAACATGTGAGTTGGAATTGTGTGTGTGTTCTGATTGCTCTCCATTCGAATGAAGAGGAGGTAGAGGGGTATATATAGCCTCCACACAAAATCCAACCGTTACACACAATTTACCAATCTCGGTGGGACCGAATCAGAAAACTCGGTCGGACCGAAATAGTAAACCTAGTGACCGTTAGAGATTTCGGTGGGAATGACATGCAACTCGGTAGGGCCGATTCTGTTAGGGTTTGGGCATAACGTAATCTCGGTGAGACTGATTACACAAACTCGGTGAGACCGATTTTGGTAATAGTCTAACCAGAGAGTTGGTCAGGAAAACTCGGTGGGACCGATTTGCTCTTTCGGTGAGACCGAAAAGTTACAAAAAGGAAACTGAGAGTTTACATTGCAATCTCGGTGGGACCGATTCGCTCTTTCGGTGAGACCGAAAAGTTACGAAAGGGAAACAGAGAGTTTGCAATCCCATCTCGGTGAGACCGAGATCCCTATCGGTAGGACCGAATTGCTAGGGTTTGGCAGTAGCTTATGACAAATGAAACTCGGTGGCGCCGGATAGAAAGAATCGGTAGGACCGAGTTTGGCTTAGGGTTTAGGTTATTTGTGGATATGGGAAAGTATCTGAGGATTTTGGAGCATATCATTAAGCACATGAAGCAAGATGCTCATTAAGCAACACCTCATCCCTCCTTGATAGTATTGGCTTTTCCTATGGACTCAATGTGATCTTGGATCACTAAAATATAAAATGGAGAGTCTTGAGCTTTTTGAGCTTGAGCCAATCCTCTGTCCTTAGCATTTTGAGGGTTCCACTTTCACCATCGATGCCATGCCAATCATTGAGCTTTCCTGAAATAATCACCTTGGAATAGCATTAGCTCAATGAGCTATATGTTGTTATGAATTACCAAAACCACCTAGGGATAGTTGCACTTTCAATCTCCCCCTTTTTGGTAATTGATGACAACATATAGATCAAAGCTTCGACAAATGATAATAAGCATGAAATATATCGTCGCTTTGAGAAGTATGTGATAAGTAAGAGCTCCCCCTAAATTTGTGCATATTTAAAATTTGCTTTGGACTGCAAATGCACAAAGAGTTAGAGTCATGGGTTACTCTTCCATGTCATATACATCTTGGTGGAGCGCTTAAAATGATAAGAATGAAATGCATGCACTCATCACCAAGAATAGTGAATGATCACAAGATAGATAGGATAATGATAATATTAAGCAAACATTAAGTGTAGTTATGATCAAACACATGATCATCAATGTCTCACAGGCATAACGACATAGTATCTCACACAAAAAGCAAATGAAGTTCAAAAAACCACCAAATAAAGCAAGAGAGAATAATGGCAACACTCTCTCTAGAAGCCTATGATCTATACATTTCCTCCCCCTTTGGCAACAAGTTACCAAAAAGTTCCTAGAAAATGCATAGTGCTAAGTCGTCACTCAGGCTTGATCTTCAGGTGGTGGTGGAGTCCGGAGCACTCCAAGGACGAAGCCTTCTGTAGACGTGGTCGGAGTCGACGCTGAAGTGGACGCTGGACCTGGTGGAACTGAGGCTGTAGCTGGTGCAGACGTGGTGGCTCTGGTGTCAGCAACTGGCACTGCAGACGACCTCGGACCTCGTGGCACTCTGGCAAAGGCATCAGTTGTAGTCTTGCCTCTCCTCTCATGCATGTCATCCTGGAGCTGCTCCACTACAGTCTGAATCTCTGTCACTTTGACATCCAAGTCATAGAACTTCTGTTCCATGATCCTCTCTAAGCTTGCCTGGTTCTGAGTTAGGGTGGCTAGTCCTTGCTCAATCCGCAGGGTGGATGCAATCAAGTAACCAAGCTGCTCTTGTTTGGTTTTCAGGAAATATTCAGATGCCTCCTCTTGAGTAGGCATCTTGGCAGCTTTCTCCTTCCTCGCCTTCTCCTTCTTGGCTTGTGCTTGGACAGATGATGGATCATTCTCAGTCATGACCACTTGATTATCTTCAAAATCTAGACGGATGGGAAGGTGTTCCTTGTCCAATAAGTATATGCCCGTGCCCATCTTTGAGTTGATGAGCTCCTGAATCTATGGGGCATATCCACAGCTCCTCTTCTGGTCTGCTGCTGTCCCCTTAATGGTCTCTACCATAACACTCATGACTTTGAATTTCTGTGGCACGTCAAAGATATGAAGTAAGTTGATCGCGTGGCCCCTGATCATCTTGTGATCTCCAGACTTGGGCAATAGGGTGTGCCTCAGAATCCAGTTGATGGTTGGCAGCCCTGACAGAAGATAGTGTACTGAGCCAAACTTGAAGGTATCAAGTGCTTCATTTGGGATCTCCTTGTACATGTTGGACATTGAGTTATGGTCCATCTTCTTCTTGGCATAAATGTCCGAGTCATCGTCATGCTCTTCTCGGGCATTAATCAGCTGAGCCCACTCAGCAACTGTGCACTGGTACCTCGCACCCTCTGACATCCATACAATCCTGCCATCTGGATAAAAGTGGGCTGTGGAGTAGAACTGCATGATGAGTTCCTCGTTCCACTTTGTGAGCTTCTGCCCAACAAAGTCCTCTACTCCACACGCCTTGAAGCTGTCCTGAACTCCAGGGTAGTACTCTTCGTTGTCCTAGATGTATTGCCAATCAACCCATCTCATATCACAAACAATGGGCTTCTTATCTAGCAGCACTGTCTCATAAAAATCTTGCTGCTCCTTGGTGTGAAACCTGTAGTCCACCGCAGTCCTTCTCCTTGAAGCATACGGGTCTGCTTCTCTCCATTTCCTAAGTCCTGAATCTCTCCTGAGTTTCATATCCTCAACCACAGGATGAGCATCGTTGTGGTCTGGGATCTTGGGCTTGAGCTTTCTAAGAACATTCTCTTCCTCTTCTTCTGCAGCTTCAGGCACTGGGGCCTTGTTCTTCTTAGTAGCTGGGATGCTTCTTGTGTTCCTCTTAGGCTTTGGCTTTGGAGCTGTCTTGGCCTTGGAAGCAGCTGCCCCTGATTTTATGGCATCACCCATCAGCTTGGGTGCCTTGGGTGTTGGTGCATCTACCTCTTCTTCTTCCTCCTCATCTTCCATGATGGAAGCTTTGCCAAGCACTCTGGCTACAATTTTCTTCACCCTTTCTTTCCTCTTCTTGCCTTTAGTAGCAACTGGCTCTATGGGTGCAGGCTTCTCAGTTGTAGCTCTAGCCTTTGACATAGGCCGCATGCCTGCTGGCCTTTTGATCTTGAGCCCTGGCTTTGTGCCATGAGCTGGCTCAACTCTCTTGGAGGTTGCTTCCTCTTCTGCCACATAATCCTCATCTTCTGAGTCTGAGGTTTTCTTCTTTCTCTGTCTTGTGGCAGCTTTAGGCAAATTGCTTGGAGTACTTCTGCTGCCATCATCTGAGGAACATGAGGGACTAGTGCCCTCACTCATCTGCACTTGCTGCTCTGACAAGTTCTGGCTATCATTTTGGTCTGACATGATGCAAATTCTGACTGCTGACCTTGTGAATAGGTTATAGATGAGATAGAGTGGATGAGCATCACAAAATGCAGAGATTTTTGCAAAAGAATAATTCAAAAACTTAGTTTTAGTTTCCCACTGAAAGCATCTCGGATCTACCGATTTCTAAACTCGGTGATACCGAAGCAGTTTTGGCACCTAAACTAGTGAACTCGGTCAGACCGAGTCACAGTTCGGTGGCACCGAGACTGCTAGGGTTTCACAGAGTTCCAAAATTGGTCACACCGATAAGTAATTCTTGGTCAGACCGAGTTTCACTTGTGCAATGGCATAAGCCGAATCGGTGGGACTGAGTTTTTCAACTCGATGGGTCCGAGATGGTTTCGGCGGAAACCTAACCCTAAAATTTTCGAATTATACCTAATCTACGAGTTCATTGACTAGATAGGAGTTTATCAAACGTGGCAAGAATCATGATGATCACAATGTGCTAGGAATCGGATTGGAGAATAGCACAAAGATCGAGTCCATACCCTAGTTCGGCGGAGACTCGCTACGGCGGCAACGGTGGAGTAGAATTCCCATTGACGGCGACGGAGACCAGCGACTGGAGGCGGCTGGCGGCGGGGAGACGATCCGGAGACCATGATGGCAGAGCAGGCTATCGCGCGGGCGAAGAGGTTCAGAGAAATTTCCAAATTTTTCCCATGACTATATATAGCCCGACCCTGTCGGTGTGACCGAGTGGAACAACTCGGTGGCACCGAGATGCAAAACTGTATACAGTTATTGCAACTCAGTGTGACCGAGAGGTTCAAATCAGTTGCACCGAGATCGAAAACCTAGATCAACTTAATGATCTCGGTAGGACCGAAAGTAGGGTATCGGTCAGACCGAGAATTATAAAGAGGTTTTGGAAGTTTAAGTCTATGACGAATCGGGGACTCCGAGCGCTCCTCACAAAGAGTGGTTCGAATCTGACTTGATCAAATTTTGTGATGCACCATGAATAGAGTTTGAGACGAGAAAAGCATAGATAGCTAGAGGAGGTTCTTAGGCATTCTTGTCCATCCACTTGGCAAAAGGAAATAAAAACAAACAATCAAAGCAACAAGTGGATGTCCTCGAATGAGTAAAATATGCAACCAACATGCTCACACAATAAGATGGCAAATGAAATATGTGTCAAAGCATGCACAACCAATTCTAGCATCTATCAAGCAATTTGCGATGACTAGGTCATCTATATATGAGTATATTGACTTAGGAGTCAAGTGAGAACACTTGATCATAGGTCATACTCATCGTTTAGGCTCAAGTGGGGTTACCACTTTTACATAAAGCATTGTTGTATTCACATCTTTAGAGTTGCTTTAGCTCAAGTCTTAGAGTAAAGCTCCCCCTAGATGTGATATCCCCCCTAAGAGGGATGAACTAACCTTGGGTTTTGTCGATGATGACTTCATGTAGATGTTGAAGATGTGGATGCTCAATGTTGATGTAGATCACTTGGAGCTATCCATTTGAGTGAATTTCACTTTCAATACCTACATGGGTTAGTCCCACAAGGAACAAACAAGGATATCCATAGACATAGAGTGATGCACACACAAGATTATGTCCATGAAAACTTTTAGGTTACCTTGTCCCTTGCCTTACCAACAAGAGGGTTTGTGACTCCTTGAACTAGTGCAAGATGTGGAAGTGGATTGCACTTGTTCTTGCCAAGATGATAAGATTGAAGTATGTTGGCGGAGTCACCCTTGAGAACTCTCTAGTTCTTCTTCTTTTGGATCCACACCATATTGATGGGAATCCTTGGAGTTGTAGTCGTACTTGATGAAGTGGATCTTGAAGTAGTCTTGGGAATCCACTTGACTAAGGTCTTAGGAGCTTCTTCAAATGCATCAATTTCCTCTTGAAGCTTGTCCTTGCCTTTTTGCTTATAGTCTTGTGGTGGAAGATCATCTTGAGCTTGTGTCCCCTTGAAAGAAGTCTCATACTTCTCTTGTTGAGGAACAAACTTTGTCTTGGGGTATTGATCTTCTTCCCACTCAACTCCATTGGCATTGAACTTTCGTTCAAAACCAACACCTTGATTCTTCCGGTGCATTCCTTGCTTGCGCACAATTTCCTCGAATTGCTTACTCCCGGCAAGGCTTTTGTACACTCCTTTCTCTATAATTCCCTTCAATAAGCTATTTTCTTGCTCAAGTGTAACTTGGCTAAGAGAATCATTAGTGGAATCAAGAGAACTACTAGGAGCAACAATATTGGATTTAGCATGATCATTGTTACTACTAGAGGAAGAATCTTTCTTGTTCTTGTTACTAGACTTGACTTGAGGCATGTAATTGGATAAGAGTAAACGCTTGGCAATGTAAGAAGAACTTTTCTTGCGGAGATCATCATTGATTGCCTTTAAAAACTCATGCTCTTGCTCAAGATTGAACTTTTCAAAGCATAACTTCTCATGAGCTTTTAAAAGTTCTTGATGATCTTCGAAGATAGTTTCATGAGCTAACTTAAGAGTGTTTAGTTCTTTAGTTAGAGCCTCAATCTTCTCCTTATCATTGTCATTCGTTTTATGTTGATTAGCATGATTAATTGATGTTTCATCATAGTATTCATCACTAGATTTGTCAATAAGTAAATCATCACCTAACAAGTCATCTTCATCACAATTAAAATCAACATACTCGGGGTGTGTTACCTTAGGACCTTTGGCCATGAAGCATCTTCCAATTCCTTCATTTGGTGAGTCAAATATGTCGTAGGAGTTGGTTGACACAAGTGCTAGACCGGCAACACCTTCATCTTGAGTATCTTCGGAGTCGGAGTGATAACTTCTCTCGGAGTGGCTGTCGGAGTCGGAGCCGGATACCCATTCACCAACATGAGCTTGATGTCTTCGTTTTGTGTAGCTCCTTGATGATTTTTCTTTCCTTTCCGAATCCTTGCTTCTCCGTGAGTATCTTCGTTCATAACGATCATCTCTACTCCTTCTCTCTCTTGGTGGTGATTATTTACTTCTTCTTTTTGGAGAATCTTCTCTTCTCTTGTAGGGAGCCGTACACTCATTGGAATAGTGTCCGGGTCTTCCACAATTGTAGCAGTTTCGCTCTCGACTGGAAGATCTTTTGTCATTGTAGGACCTTGACTTGAAGCTTCTATCTTTGCTTCTACTCTTGTAGAACTTGTTGAAGTTCTTCACCATTAAACTCAATTCTTCATTGAAGTTTTGTTTCTCACTTGATGATGTAGGGGCTTCACATGAGGGTTTGTAGGCACCACTTGATTTGTTGTGAAGTTCCTCTTTATCCTTAAGTGACATCTCATGAGCAACAATCCTTCCAATCACCTCCGTTGGCTTGAGATCTTTGTATTTGGGCATCATTTGGATCAATGTGCACACGGTATCATATTTTCTATTCATGGCTCTTAGAATCTTCTTGATGATGAATCTATCAGTCATCTCTTCACTTCCTAAGCCGGCAATCTCATTTGTGATGAGAGCAAGCCTAGAGTACATTTCAGCGACACCTTCACCATCCTTCATTTTGAACTTGTCGAGTTGACTTTGAAGCACATCCAACTTGGATTCCTTGACGGAGTCGGTACCTTTGTGCATATCAATCAAAGTGTCCCAAATTTCCTTTGCATTCTCAAAACGGCTGATTTTGTTGAATTCTTCGGGGCACAATCCGTTGAAGAGAATATCACAAGCTTGAGCATTGTATTGCAACATCTTCAACTCATCCGCGGTAGCTTCATGGTTTTGTTCTCTCCCATCAAAGAAGTCACCTTGCAAACCAACACACACAATAGCCCAAACGGCGGGGTTATGTCCAAGAATATGCATTTTCATTTTATGCTTCCAACTAGAAAAATTAGTACCATCAAAGTAAGGACCTCTACGGTGATAATTTCCCTCGCTAGACGCCATACTCTCCTAGGTTGTGAAACCAAGGCTATGATCACCAAACGCTATGGAGATCAAAGCAAATGGAGACCAAAGCTCTGATACCACTTGTAGGATCGAAAGTATGTCTAGAGGGGGGTGATTAGACTACTTGACCAAATAAAAACTTAACCTTTTCCCAATTTTAGTTCTTGGCAGATTTTAGCTATCTTAGGACAAGTCAAGCAATCATCACACAATTCAAGCAAGCATGCAAAGAGTATATTGGCAGCGGAAAGTAAAGCATGCAACTTGCAAGAATATAAAGGGAAGGGTTTGGAGAGTTCAAACGCTATTGGGGACACGGATGTTTTTCCCGTGGTTCGGATAGGTGGTGCTATCCTACATCCACGTTGATGGAGACTTCAACCCATGAAGGGTAACGGTCGCGCGAGTCCACGGAGGGCTCAACCCACGAAGGGTCCACGAAGAAGCAACCTTGTCTATCCCACCATGGCCATCGCCCACGAAGGACTTGCCTCACTAGCGGTAGATCTTCACGAAGTAGGCGATCTCCTTGCCCTTACAAACTCCTTGGATCAACTCCACAATTTTGTCGGAGGCTCCCAAGTGACACCTAGCCAATCTAGGAGACACCACTCTCCAAGAAGTAGCAAATGGTGTGTAGGTAATGAACTCCTTGCTCTTGTGCTTCAAATGATAGTCTCCCCAACACTCAACTCTCTCTCATAGGATTTGGATCTGATGGAAAGAAGATTTGAGTGGAAAGCAACTTGGGAAGGCTAGAGATCAAGATTCATATGGTAGGAATGGAATATCTTGGCCTCAACACATGAGTAGGTGGTTCTCTCTCAGAACATGTGAGTTGGAATTGTGTGTGTGTTATGATTGCTCTCCCTTTGAATGAAGAGGAGGTGGAGGGGTATATATAGCCTCCACACAAAATCCAACCGTTACACACAATTTACCAATCTCGGTGGGACCGAATCAGAAAACTCGGTCGGACCGAAATAGTAAACCTAGTGACCGTTAGAGATTTCGGTGGGACTGACATGCAACTCGGTAGGACCGATTCTGTTAGGGTTTGGGCATAACGTAATCTCGGTGAGACCGATTACACAAACTCGGTGAGGACGATTTTGGTAATAGGATAACCAGAGAGTTGGTCAGGCAAACTCGGTGGGACCGATTTGCTCTTTCGGTGAGACCGAAAAGTTACAAAAAGGAAACAAAGAGTTTACATTGCAATCTCGGTAGGACCGATTCGCTCTTTTGGTGAGACCGAAAAGTTACGAAAGGGAAACAGAGAGTTTGCAATCCCATCTCGGTGAGACCGAGATCCCTATCGGTAGGACCGAATTGCTAGGGTTTGGCAGTGGCTTATGACAAATGAAACTCGGTGGCGCCGGATAGAAAGAATCGGTAGGACCGAGTTTGGCTTAGGTTTTAGGTCATTTGTGGATATGGGAAAGTAGCTGAGGATTTTGGAGCATATCATTAAGCACATGAAGCAAGATGCTCATTAAGCAACACCTCATCCCTCCTTGATAGTATTGGCTTTTCCTATGGACTCAATGTGATCTTGAGTCACTAAAATATAAAATGGAGTGTCTTGAGCTTTTTGAGCTTGAGCCAATCCTTTGTCCTTAGCATTTTGAGGGTTCCACTTTCACCATCCATGCCATGCCAATCATTGAGCTTTCCTGAAATAATCACCTTGGAATAGCATTAGCTCAATAAGCTATATGTTGTTATGAATTACCAAAACCACCTAGGGATAGTTGCACTTTCAATCACCATCGTCACCGGCGCGACACCTTGATCTCCATCGTAGCATCATTGTCGTCTCGCCAATCTTATGCTTCCACGACTATCGCTACCGCTTAGTGATAAAGTAAAGCATTACAGCGCGATTGTATTGCATACAATAAAGCGACAACCATATGGCTCCTGCCAGTTGCCGATAACTTGGTTACAAAACATGATCATCTGATACAATAAAATTTAGCATCATGTCTTGACCACATCACATCACATCATGCCCTGCAAAAACAAGTTAGACGTCCTCTACTTTGTTGTTGCAAGTTTTACGTGGCTGCTACGGGCTTAAGCAAGAACCAATCTTACCTACGCATCAAAACCACAACAATAGTTTGTCAAGTTGGTGCTGTTTTAACCTTCGCAAGGACCGGGCGTAGCCACACTCGGTTCAACTAAAGTTGGAGAAACTGTCACCCGCAAGCCACCTATGTGCAAAGCATGTCGGGAGAACTGGTCTCGCGTAAGCGTACGCGTAATGTCGGTCCGGGCCGCTTCATCCAACAATACCGCCGAACCAAAGTATGACATGCTGGTAAGCAGTATGACTTATATCGCCCACATCTCACTTGTGTTCTACTCGTGAATATAACATCAACACATAAAACCTAGGCTCGGATGCCACTGTTGGGGAACGTAGTAATTTCAAAAAAATTCCTACGCACACGCAAGATCATGGTGATGCATAGCAATGAGAGGGGAGAGTGTGATCTACGTACCCTTGTAGATCGACAATGGAAGCGTTTGGTTGATGTAGTCGTACGTCTCCACGGCCCGACCGATCAAGCACCGAAACTACGGCACCTCCGAGTTTTAGCACAGGTCCTCGGACTCCGATCCAGCAAAGTGTCGGGGAAGAGTTCCGTCAGCACGACGGCGTGGTGACGATCTTGATGTACTACTGTCGCAGGGCTTCGCCTAAGCACCGCTACAATATTATCGAGGACTATGGTGGCAGGGGGCGCCGCACACGGCTAAGAATATGATCATGTGGATCAACTTGTGTTCCTCTGGGGTGCCCCTGCCTCTGTATATAAAGGATCAAGGGGGGGGGTGCGGCCGGCCTAGGAGAGGCGCGCCAGGAGGAGTCCTACTCCCTCTGGGAGTAGGATTCCCCCCCCCCCCAATCCTACTTGGAATAGGATTCCCGGAGGGGGGAAAAGAGAGAGAGGGGACGGCCCCCTCTCCTTGTCCTATTCGGACCAAGGGAGGGGAGGGGCGCGCGGCCCATCTTGGGCTGCCCCTTCTCTTTTCCACTAAGGCCGACTAAGGCCCATATAGCTCCCGGGGGGTTCCGGTAACCTCCCGGTACTCCGGTAAAATCCCGATTTCACCCGGAACACTTCCGATATCCAAACATAGGCTTCCATTATATCAATCTTTATGTCTCAAACATTTCGAGACTCCTCGTCATGTCCGTGATCACATCCGGGACTCCGAACAACCTTCGGTACATCAAAACGTATAAACTCATAATATAACTGTCATCGAAACCTTAAGCGTGCGTACCCTACGGGTTAGAGAACAATGTAGACATGACCGAGACACGTCTCCAGTCAATAACCAATAGCGGGACCTGGATGCCCATATTGGCTCCTACACATTCTACGAAGATCTTTATCGGTCAGACCGCATAACAACATACGTTGTTCCCTTTGTCATCGGTATGTTACTTGCCCGAGATTCGATCGTCGGTATCCAATACCTAGTTCAATCTCGTTACCGGCAAGTCTCTTTACTCGTTCCGTAATACATCATCCCGCAACTAACTCATTAGTTGCAATGCTTGCAAGGCTTAAGTGACGTGCATTACCGAGAGGGCCCCAGAGATACCTCTCCGACGATTGGAGTGACAAATCCTAATCTCGAAATACGTCAACCCAACATGTACCTTTGGAGACACCTGTAGAGCACCTTTATAATCACCCAGTTACGTTGTGACGTTTGGTAGCACACAAAGTGTTCCTCCGGCACACGGGTGTTACATAATCTCATAGTCATAGGAATATGTATAAGTCATGAAGAAAGCAATAGCGACATACTAAACGATCGGGTGCTAAGCTAATGGAATGGGTCATGTCAATCAGATCATTCAACTAATGATGTGATCTCGTTAATCAAATGACAACTCTTTGTCCATGGTTAGGAAACATAACCATCTTTGATTAACGAGCTAGTCAAGTAGAGGCATACTAGTGACACTCTGTTTGTCTATGTATTCACACATGTATTATGTTTCCGGTTAATACAATTCTAGCATGAATAATAAACCTTTATCATGATATAAGGAAATAAATAATAACTTTATTATTGCCTCTAGGGCATATTTCCTTCACGAGGCGGGGCTTCTTGGTGCGTCGACGAGGCATGGGGTGGCCTGTGGCCATGGTAGAGCACGGCGGCGCCCTCTGGTGCGCTCGGGAAGAGAGGGAGAGGGAGCCAGAGGAGGGGATGGGGATGAGAGAGAGCGAGAGAGAGTCGGCAGGGGGGGCAGCATGGCGTCTCCAGGAAAGCAGCTAGACTCGCAGGGACGCTGCCAGCAAAAATCAGGAGGTGGAGGCCTCCTAGCGCGCGTGTGTCTTCGCCTCTGCTTACTGGCAGAGGAAGACAACGAGCGACGAGGTAGGTGGGCTAGGCTAGTCAAGCTGGGCCGGCTACAGGTAAGTGGGCCAGGGAGGTTCCTTTCTCCTCTCTCTTTTCTGTTTTCTATTTATTTCCTCTGTTTTGATTTAGTTTTAAAACTAAACCATTTTTGTTGCTTCTGTAAATTATTGTATGGACTAGAGATATTACTCTAGAGCCCCACAATAATTTCCAAAGTTATTGGACATGTATTTCTTTTATAACAGAAATAAAGCCAATTCAAATACATTATGGTTTAATTCAAAATGCCCAAATTAATTACCCTTAATGCCCTAAAATATTGGTTTTGATTTTTACCTCTTGCCAATATTTTCAGGGATTAAAGTGAACATTTCCTTGGGATCATTTGAAGAAATTTTTAACTTGCTCATTTTCAAAGATTTTTGAGGCTTTGGGAATTCCCTCAATTCAATTTTCCTTGAATTTAAACATGATGCAACAACCAAGATAGTCCAAGGCCAAGGTGAAGCTAGGGATGTGACAAAAGGGCCCCATCTTTGGAGGCATCTATGCTTCACGCCTAGCTGCACATTTTAACATACCTATTAGGCATTATGAGAAGGAAGAAAAAGTGCTGCCTCGTGTTTATCTAGATTATAAAAGTATGGTGGCACATGATTTTATTGTTAAGAATAGGGAAGTAGAGCTTAAATATCAATTGTTCTTTAATAAACATCATCCTGAGACTATTACCATGCCTGCTCCTTCTTTGTTTGATTTATCTATAGGCACGTACCTTGGTTCGTTGAAGGGTATTCATGCCTACCGGAACCCTGCACCAGCCGTGGAGCCAGAGCCGGAACCACAAGTTGATCCTTCATGACAGTCTAATTACCAGTGGGATCCGGAGATGATTGTCAGCCAGTGGCAAGTGGAGTCTTCCTCTTCTTCTTCTCAGTTTGACCCCAACTATTATTATGGATATCCGCCAGGCCAGCCGTGGCCATAGACCAACTTAGGACAAAAGCCTAAGCTTGGGGGAGTACATATTTCCCACCGACATTACATTTATGTTCACACAATCATTGCTAGATATCGGTGCTCATACTTTTTCATTGTATCATCCATGCTAGTTTATTTTCCTTTTTATGCTTTCTTCTTGTGTGTTTAATAAACCTTAAGAAAAAACAAAAAAAATTAGTTGTAGCTTTTAATTAGTTACTTTCCATGCTTGTAGTAGTAATTAAAAAGAAAACCCAAAAAGATTTCATGTTCTTCTTTTACTTGTTGGGAGCTCTCCCGTGTAAATAGTTTTATTTCTTTTCTTTTCTTTGGGGGTCGATAGGAGAAGACCATAATTAAATTGTTGAAGTGGCTCTTATATGCATTATTGTTGATCTGGCAAAAGAGCCCATATTACCTTGTCTTCTCTTCTCCTGTTTATTGAATGCCTGCAGATTCCAGCTTAGTCCAATGCACGTGCACTATTCTCATTATTCACATCGTTCGGTCGTGCAAGTGAAAGGCAATTATGATGATATATGATGGAGCGACTGAGATGAGAAAAACTGGTATGAACTCGACCTCTTTTTTGTTAATATGATTAGTTCATCGTTCCTGATTCTGCCTATTATGAATAAACGTGTTTGCAATGACAACTAGAGATCATAGTTTCTTGTGCCATGCTTGATTAGCTATGAGTTATAATGGTTTGCCTTGCATGCCAACATGCTATTGAGATAGTTATGATGTGGTATAATAGGGTGGTATCCTCCTCTAAATGATGTAAGTGACTTGACTTGGCGCATGTTCACGCATGTAGTTGAAACAAAATCAACATAGCCTTCACGATATTTATGTTCATTGTGGATTATATCCTACTCATGCTTGCACTCAGTGTTGATTAATTTTAATGCATGTTCATGACTGTTGTCCCTCTCTAGCTGGTCGCTTCCTAGTGTTTTGCTAGCCTTCACCTGTACTAAGCGGGAATACTGCTTGTGCATCCAATCCCTTAAACCCCAAAGTTATTCCACATGAGTCCACTATACCTACCTATATACGGTATCTACCTGCCGTTCCAAGTAAATTTGTATGTGCCAAACTCTAAACCTTCAAATAAATATCATGTTTTGTATGCTCGAAAAGCTCATGTATCAACTAGTGTTGTCCGTTTCTTCCATGTTAGGCGGCTTATTCTCAAGAGGAGTGGACTCCGCTCCTCACTCATGAGATAAATGGCTGGTCACCGGGATGCCCACTCCCATGCTTTATGCAAACTAAATCAAAATAATTGCAAACAAAACTCCCCCTGGGACTCTTGTTAGTTGGAGGCACTCGTTGTTTCGAGCAAGCCATGGATTGATGCTTGCTGGTGGAAGGGGGAGTATAAACTTCACCATTCTGTTTGGGAACCGCCTTTAATGTGTGTAGCATGGAAGATATCGCCATCTCTTGGTTGTTATGTTGACAATGAAAGTATACCGCTCAAAATATTATTCATCTCTGTTTCAAAATCGAGCTGTGGCACCTCTACAAATCCCCGCTTCCCTCTGCGAAGGGCCTATCTATTTACTTTTATGCCGAGTCATCATCCTCTTATTACAAAGCACCAGTTGGAGAGCACCGCTATCATTTGCATTCATTACTGTTAGTTTACATTGAGTATGACTTGACTGGATCTCTTTTACCATGAATTACAATGCCTAGTCAGTCCTTGGTCTTTAAAGGTGCTCTGCATTTATGTTTTGCGGTCTTAGAAAGGGCTAGTGAGATACCACCTCGTTATATCATATTATGATTGTTTTGAGAAAGTGTTGTCATCCGAGATTTATTATTATGGCTCACTAGTTGATTATGCTATTGATATGAGTAAACTTGAGACCTATGCGTTATTGTGAATGTGGTTAGTTATAATCTTTGCTGAAAACTTGAATGCTGGCTTTACATATTTACAACAACAAGAGCAAACAGAGTTTGTAAAAGTTTTTCTTTATCACTTTCAGTTTATTAACTGAATTGCTTGAGGACAAGCAAAGGTCTAAGCTTGGGGGAGTTGATACGTCTCCAACGTATCTACTTTTCCAAACACTTCTGCCCCCTGTTTTGGATTCTAACTTGCATGATTTGAATGGAACTAACCCGGACTGACGTTGTTTTCAGCAGAATTACCATGGTCTTATTTATGTGCAGGAGCAAATGTTCTCAGAATGACCTGAAACTTCACGGAGAAACTTTTCAGAAAATAGGAAAAATACCTGCAAAAGATGAAGGCCAGGGGGCCCACCACCTCTCCACGAGGGTGGGGGGCGCGCCTGCCCCTCTAGGGCGCGCCCCCTACCTCGTGGGCCCCCTGTTGCCTCTCCGACTCCAACTCCAACTCCATAAATTGAGTTTCGGGGAGAAAAAAATCAGAGAGAAGAATTCATCGCGTTTTACGATACGGAGCCGCCGCCAAGCCCTAAAACCTCTCGGGAGGGCTGATCTGGAGTCCGTTCGAGGCTCCGGAGAGGGGAATCCGTCGCCATTGTCAACATCAACCATCCTCCATCGCCAATTTCATGATGCTCACCGCTGTGCGTGAGTAATTTCATCGTAGGCTTGCTGGACGGTGATGGGTTGGATGGGATCTATCATGTAATCGAGTTATTTTTGTTAGGGTTTGATCCTTGGTATCCACTATGTTCTGAGATTGATGTTGCTATGACTTTGCTATGCTTAATGCTTGTCACTAGGGCCCGAGTGCCATGATTTCAGATCTGAACCTATTATGTTTTCATCAATATATGAGTGTTCTTGATCCTATCTTGCAAGTCTATAGTCACCTATGATGTGTTATGATCCGTTAACCCCGGAGTGACAATTATCGGGATACTTACCGGTGATGACCGTAGTTTGAGGAGTTCATGTATTCACTATGTGTTAATGCTTTGTTCCGGTACTCTATTAAAAGGAGGCCTTAATATCCCTTAGTTTTCGTAAGGACCCCGCTGCCACGGGAGGGTAGGACAAAAGATGACACGCAAGTTCTTTTCCATAAACACGTATGACTATATTCGGAATACATGCATACATTATATTTATGAACAGGAGCTAGTTATGTGTCACCCTAGATTATGACTGTTACATGATGAACCGCATCCAGCATAATTCTCCATCACCGATCCATTGCCTACGAGCTTTCCACATATTGTTCTTCGCTTATTTACTTTCCCGTTGCTATTTCTATCATCACTACAAAATACCAAAAACATTGCTTTTATTACCGTTAACTTTTGTTACCGTTACCACTACTATCATATAATTTTGCTACTAAATACTTTGCTGCAGATACTAAGTTTCCAGGTGTAGTTGAATTGACAACTCAGCTGCTAATACTTGAGAATATTCTTTGGCTCCCCATGTGTCGAATCAATAAATTTGGCTTGAATACTTTACCCTCGAAAACTGTTGCGGTCCCCTATACTTGCGGGTTATGACGTAGCAACTCCCCCAAGCTTAAACCTTTTCTTGTCCTCAAGCAATTCAGTTGACAAACTGAAAGTGATAAAAAAACTTTTACAAACACTGTTTGCTCTTCTTGTTGTAAATATGTAAAGCCAGGATTCAAGTTTTCAGCAAAGATTATGAACTAACCATATTCACAATAACACTTAGGTCTCATGTTTACTCATATCAATGGCATAATCAACTAGCGAGCAATAATAATAAATCTCGGATGACAACACTTTTTCAAGATGGTATCTCGCTGGCCCTTTCTGAGACCGCAAAACATAAATGCAGAGAACCTCTGAAGATCAAGGGCTGACTGGAGATTGTAATTCACGGTAGAAGAGATCCAGTCACAGTCATACTCAATGTAAACTAATAGTAATGCATACAAATGACAGTGGTGCTCTCTAACTGGTGCTTTTTAATAAGAGGATGACGACTCAACATAAAAGTAAATAGATAGGCCCTTCTTAGAGGGAAGCAGGGATTTGTAGAGGTGCCAGAGCTCTATTTTGAAATAGAGACAAATAATATTTGAGTGCTATACTTTGATTGTCAACATAACAATCGAGAGATCTTGATATCTTCCATGCTACACACATTATAGGCGGATCCCAAGCAGAATGGTAAAGTTTATACCCCCCTACCACCAACAAACATCAATCCATGGCTTGTCCGAAACAACGGGTTCCTCCAACTAACAACAATCCTGGGGGAGTTTTGTTTGCAATTATTTTGATTTGATTTGAGAAGGGGACTGGCCATCCCGGTTACCAGCCATTTTCTCGTGAATGAGGAGCGAAGTCCACTCCTCTTGAGAATAACCCGCCTAGCATGGAAGATATAGATAGCCCTAGTTGATACATGAGCTATTCGAGCATACAGAACAGAATTTCATTTGAAGTTTAGAGTTTGGCACGTAAAATTTTACATGGAACAACATGTTGATAATGCATATAGGAAGGTATGGTGGACTCATATGGAATAACTTTTGGGGTTTATGGAGTTGGATGCACAAGCAGTATTCCCGCTTAGTACAAGTGAAGGCTAGAAAGAGACTGGGAAGCAACCAGCTAGAGAGCGACAACAGTCATGAACATGCATTAAAATTAATCAACACTGAATGGAAGCATGAGTAGGATATAATTCACCATGAACATAAATATCGTGGAGGCTGTGGTGATTTGTTTCAACTACATGCGTGAACATGTGCCAAGTCAAGCCACTCGAATGATTCAAAGGAGGATACCACCCTATCATACCACACCACAACCATTTTAATAGCATATTGGCACGCAAGGTAAACCATTATAAACTCCTAGCTACTTAAGCATGGCATGATCAACTATAATCTCTAATTGTCATTGCAAACATGTTTCATTCATAATAGGCTAATCAGGAACGATGAACTAATCATATTTACAAAAACAAGATAGGCCGAGTTCATACTAGCTTTTCTCATCTCAATCAGTCTATCATATATCGTCATTATTGCCTTTCACTTGCACGACCGAACGGTGTGGATAATAATAATAGTGCATGTGCATTGGCCTAAGCTGGAATCTGCAAGCATTCAATATACAGGAGAAGACAAGGTAATATGGGCTCTTCGTTGGATCAACAATAATTCATATGGGAATCACTCAACATTTTCATCATGGTCTTCTCCTCCCGACCCCCAAAGAACAAGAAAAGAAATGAAACTATTTACATGGGAAAGCTCCCAACAAACAAAAGAAGAACGAGAAATCTTTTTGGGTTTTCTTTTAATTATTACTACTAGAGGCATGGAAAGTAAACTAGCTAAAAGCTACAACTAATTTTTTTGGTTTTTCTTAAGGTTTTTCAAACACACAAGAAGAAGGCTTAAAACATAAAATAAACTAGCATTGATGATACAATGAAAAAGTATGAGCACCGACAACTGGCTTGAGTGTGTGAACATGAATATAATGTCGGTGAGAAATACTTACTCCCCCAAGCTTAGGCTTTTGGCCTAAGTTGGTCTATGCCCATGGATGGCCTGGTGGATATCCGAAGTTGAAGCTGGGGTCGTATTGAGATGCAGACGCTACTACCTCACGATTTGCGGCTTGGAGGCGGACTGCCTCTGTCCTTCTCTCATACTCATGCACCTCCTCCCTGGTTATAACATATCTTCCTTTTTCCTGAAAGTCAAAGAAAGTGCGACGCCTGTCAAAAATTAGTCGTTACTGGAGAGGTTGTTCATTCCTCTCAATAAAATGATGGCGAACCATAGCGTTACAATCTAGATGAGCAGGAGACAACTCCATATCATTTTCATGTACGGGTACCTCAAGAAAATTAGCTAAATGGGTTGCATAAATTCCACCAAACAAATCTTCAATAATACTATTATGATGCAACCTACGTGCAACAATGGCCGCCAAGTTGTATGGTTTATCTCCTAATACATCACTCTTGAGAACACTAAGATCGGGAACACACATGTGACATGCCTCATCCTTACCATTGATGCATCTACCTATAAAGAGAGCAAGACAATGTATGGCAGGAAAATGAATGCTCCCAATGGTAGCTTGTGTTATTTCTCTAGATTCCCCCACAGTGATACTAGCAATAAATTCTTTAAATTCAGATTTGCGAGGTTCACTAACATTACCCCACTTCGGGAGTTTACAAACAGTATTAAAATCTTCTAAGTCCATGGTATAAGATTTACCATCAAGATCAAATAGGATAGTGTGAGAATTGCATGATGATGTAAATTTAAACCTTCTCACAAAGGAATCAGTTAGGTGATAATATTGGGGGCACTTATCTGACACGAAGCCCTCAAGTTCAGCATTACGCACATACGTGTCAAATTCCTCCTTAATTCCTGCTTGGACCATAAAATCTTCTGACGGCCATTCACAAGGCCGCACTTGAGCTTCTCTTGGTAGTTCATAGTCCGGCTCACGTATCGCGGGCCTGGTTCCTTGCTTCCTTGAGGAACCACGTTGATATATTTTCCTAAACATATTTCTTCCTCTGAGAATTTTTTTGAAATTTTTAGTAACTCAAAATAAAATTGAACCAAACTCAACAAGATTAATAGCAACTACTCCCACAAGTGCCTAGAGGCTATATCATGCATTAGAACTACTTGGGACCATATAAATTTGATATGCAAGCTCAAGAACAGGGTCACCTAAGCAGCAAAAATTTGCAATAAATAAAGCACTAGAACAAAAACTAATTGGACCATTGGAGAAGTCATATACTGAAGAACAATCCCCCAAAGCAGTTTTGTCAATGGAGCTTTGAGCAAGGAGATCGAAAATGGCACCAAGATGAGCTAGAACTCGGGTTTGAGCTGGTGGATGATTTTTTCTGAAGGAAGACGAAGTATGTGGGTGCATGAATAAGTGGAGGGGGCCCACGTGGTGTCCATGAGGCAGGGGCGCGCCCTAGACCCTCGTGGCTAGTGGTGGCCCCCTCTGGTGTCTTCTCGGTGCCAATAATTCTTAAATATTCTAGAAAAAAATCATATTTCATTTTCGGGGCATTTGGAGAACTTTTATTTTCGGAGTGTTTTTAATAGCAAGGATAATTCAGAAAACATACAGAAAATACTATTTTTGCTTTATTTAATCTAAATAACAGAAAGTAAAAAGAGGGTACAGAGAGTTGTGCTTTCTAACTTCATCCATCTCATGCTCATCAAAATGAATCCACTAACAAGGTTGATCAAGTCTTGTTAACAAACTCTTTCCGAATAACATGAAACCGGAGAATTTTCGAATAACACTAGGTCACCTCAACGGGGATATGCATATCCGCAACAATAAGAATATCATATTTTTCTTGACAATAGGAAGAGGAAATTCAAAACCTCCAATAGTAATTGTTGGATTTTTTCCAATAGAATTGATACTGTGGACTTGAGGTTGTTTCCTCGAAAATTGTACCGTATGCTCATTACCACTAACATGAAAAGTGACATTGCCTTTGTTGCAATCAATAACAGCCCCTGCAGTATTCAAAAAGGGTCTAACAAGGATAATCGACATACTATCGTCCTCGGGAATGTCAAGAATAACAAAGTCCGTTAAAATAGTAACGTTTGCAACCACAACAGGCACATCCTCACAAATACCGACAGGTATAGCAGTTGATTTATCAGCCATTTACAAAGAATTTTCCAGTAGGTGTCAACTTATTCAATTCAAGTCTATGATATAAAGAAAGAGGCATAACACTAACACCGGCTCCAAGATCACATAGAGTAGTTTTAACATAGTTTCTTTTAATGGAGCATCGTATAGTTGGTACTCCTGGATCTCCTAGTTTCTTCGGTATTCCACCATTAAAAGTATAATTAGCAAGCATGGTGGAACTTTCAGCTTCCGATATCTTTCTTTTATTAGTAACAATATCTTTCATATACTTAGCGTAAGGATTCATTTTAAGCATATCAGTCAAACGCATACGCAAAAAGATAGGTCTAATCATTTCAGCAAAGCGCTCAAAATCCTCATCATCCTTTTTCTTGGATGGTCTAGGAGGAAAAGGCATGGGTCTCTGAACCCATGGTTCTCTTTCTTTACCGTGCTTCCTAGAAACAAAGTCTCTCTTATCATAATGTTGATTCTTTGATTGTGGGTTATCAAGATCAACAGCATGTTCAATCTCTACATCATTGTCATTCCTAGGTTGAGCATCAACATGAACATCATCATTAACATTATTACTAGGTTCATGTTCATTACCAGATTGTGTTTTAGCATCAGAAATATAAATATCATTGGGATTCTCAGGTGTGTCAACAACAGGTTTACTAGAAGCATGCAAAGTCCTATCATTTGTCTTTTTCTTCTTCTTAGAAGAACTAGGTACATCAACATTAATTCTTTTAGGATCTTTCTCAATTCTCTTAGGGTGGCCCTCAGGATACAAAGGTTCCTGAGTCATTTTACCCCCCATTCACAACTCTAACAGCATTATCAATTTTCTTATCGTTTATTTCATTGAGCAAATCATTCTGAGCCTTAAGCACTTGTTCTACTTGAGTGGTAACCATAGAAGCATGTTTACTAATAAGTTTAAGTTCACCTTTAACTCTAGACATATAATCACACAAGTGTTCAATCATATAAGGAATACGTTTCAATTGTCTACCAACATAAGCATTGAAGTTTTCTTGTTTAACAATAAAATTATCAAACTCATCTAAGCATTGGCTAGCAGACTTATTATAAGGAATATCACGTTCATAAAATCTATAGAGATAATTTACCTTTACTAACTGTGTCGGGTTATCAAGACCATGTATTTCTTCAATTGGTGGTAAATTCTTAACTTCTTCGGCTTTAATACCTTTTTCTTTCATAGATTTCTTTGCCTCTTGCATATATTCAGGACTGAGAAATAGAATACCCCTTTTCTTCGGAGTTGGCTTAGGAGTTGGTTCAGGAAGTGTCCAATCATTTTCATTACTCAACATATTATTCAATAGCAATTCAGCTTGATCAACAGTTATTTCACTGAAAACACAACCAGCACAACTATCCAGGTGGTCTCTGTAAGCATCGGTTAGTCCATTATAAAAGATATCAAGTATTTCATTTTTCTTGAGAGGATAATCAAGCAGAGCATTAAATAATTGGAGAAGCCTCCCCCAAGCTTGTGGTGGACTCTCTTCTTCAATTTACACAAAATTATATATTCCCCTTAAGGCAGCTTGTTTCTTATGAGCAGGGAAATATTTAGCAGAGAAGTAATAAATCATATCCTGAGGACTACGCACACAACCAGGATCAAGAGAATTAAACCATGTTTTAGCATCACCCTTTAATGAGAACGGAAATAATCTATTATATATATTAAAGAAGTCAAACAAGCCATCACGTTCATCCACATAGATTAAATTATCTTGACCATCAATTTTATAATTAACGGTTAAGATATAATGTATGTAGCGTTACATACAAATATAGGTGCGTCCAAACAGTTTGGCATGACACGTACAAATAATTCAGCACATCTTTCGTGCAAGTCATATGTTTTTCTATTATAAAACTCTCTCCTAATGCTCAAAAAAACTCTCTCCTAGACAATTGAAAGTATACGTTCGTTGGGATCGTGATTAAAGCAACGCTGCCATCTGTCATAAAAAAACGACTCCTAAATAGCTAGAAAAAGGCACTGCCAGCTATAGAGTCCGAGCGCCACTCCAAAAAAAACATGAGTCCGATCAGAACTTCCATCCAAGTCCTATGTTTTTTCTATTAAAAAACTCTATCCTAGAGAATTAGAAGTGAACATGTGCTAGATGTGAAAAAAGTGAACATATGGTGGGGATTGTAAAGCAAGGCCGCCCGGTCCCGTAAAAACAGCATGGCTACCCAACATGTTAAAATAGGCACGGCTTCCAACTCAAAAAACAAGTCAAAGTGCACCGCAAAAAAAACAAGAGTCAAATCTTCTATTTTTTTCTTTCCTTTTTCCTGCTTTTGAGGGGAAAAGCATGAGATCACAATTCTTCATTTAGTGACATCATTTATGATCTCAGCCAAAAAAATTAGGATATGATTATATGAAATTAATCAATCTAGACGGCTATATTAGTGCTTCACTTGGGATAAGAAACTTTCTCTAAGTCTCAAAAAAACTTTCTCTACCCATGAGCGATAACAAGCTTTCTCTACCCAGATAAGAAAAAGTGCATGTATACGTACATAGCATAGAGGTCCCGGCAAACTAATTCTCAATATACTTTTGTTTAATAATGAAATATTTCTACAATAGGATGTTAGCAGCAACAAAATTTGTATCGACAACTGATACTCAAAATATGTCAACATCTAAATAAGTGCCAAAAATAATATTCTTATTTCGAAACTATAAATAATTATGTGATGTTCTATAGCCAAAAAGACCGGTCATGAGGCATATCCACGGGATTCAAGTATATCATGTTGATTCGGAGTGTTGACCTCATGAAGATACGGTATTAAGGAGCTGCTGGGGCAGATGACTAGGGAATAGTGAGGACATAAAAGAAATACTAGAAAATACATTGGTCCACATGGGCTAAATAATTCTTTATGTTTATCAGATGATAGGTCCTAATTTCGATAGTTGAGATTAAAAACTGGAACTAAAAGTTATATGTGTATTAGTAGCCAAATCAGCTATGATGGAAATCAATCTGAAGCAATCCATATTGCATGAAGCGCATGCAATACCATAATTGCAAATGCCACCAGTTAACCAATTAATCATTCTAATCGGTTTTATATGGATTATGAGAATGAATCTTATTTGATAGCCATAAAATAACATCTAAAGATGGTTTTCCCGGGAGCAAGAATGCAAAAGAAAAAGTTACTTATATGGCATCTTGTGATTTTTTCAAACAACAAAAAACACTGCTAACTAAAAGGCAGATGTGGTAGTAAATATTTTGTAGAGACTCACTAGAAATATAAGTATGATTTTCATCAGGATATTAAAATAGTAGTGCCGTGAACAGAAGCCTAAAAATGATTATATCAAGCTAAGTAACACATCTCCTTGGATTTCACTTTTGTAAAACTTCTCTAAGGACAATGTATAGGTGAATATAGTCTAATACAAATTAACATTGCAGGAAACATTATTGACAAAAAACTACGTACAACAATATGTAACATAGTTACGGCCACAAATACACGAGCCACCACACCGGTAATGTTTAATCCCGTGGAGGACGAAAACCCATGATAGGATGTAAGACATTCATATTTATATTTATTCTAATGTTGGTGTTTATTTATATACTGAAAATACCAAAAAAGACTTATGCTTCCTTTTATGTCATTGCAAGTGGATGATGAATGTAAAATAGACCGAGAGCGAGAAAAATATGTGTTGCCTAACTTTCTAATATTAACTGCTAATATATTCATGATATTTTGATTGTCAATGAAAATAGTGTTAATTTATCATTTATTTACTTAATGTACCAGCATCCTATATGGCATATTCATATGAAAGTAATGAACAAATTAGTTACAAGTTAACAATCTAGCCGCGCGAATGCACGGGATCACTCTGCTAGTTTAAGAATAAAGTAATAGCGAGTTTCGTCATCATTAGTGAACAGAGTGGCTATATCATTGAATTTAGTAAAATGTGCCACAACAGTTTCAGATTCATAGCCATAAAAACGATCAAATTCAACCAAAGTAATTAACTCAGGGTCGACAGAGAAATCATAATCCTTCGGCAATACAGATAGGTGAGGTACCAAAAGCAGGGTCATATTTTATTCTAGCATTTAAAGATTTTTCTTTAAGATTAGCTAGTAATTTCTTAAGATCATATCTTTCATTGCAAGTTAAGAAGTCTATAGCAGTTTCTTCATCCATAACATAACCCTCAGGCACATCAGGCAATTCATATCTAGGGGGAGAATCTTCATCATCACTTTCATCAATATTACCAGTTTCAATAATTTCATTCTCTCTAACCCTAGCAAGCTGTTCATCAAGAAATTCACCTAGTGGCACATTATTATCAAGCATAGAAGTAGTTTCATCATAAGTATCATGCAAAGCAGAAGTGGCATCATCAATAACATGCGACATATCAGAATAAATAGCAGGTGTAGGTGTCGCAAGTTTACACAGAACAGAAGGTGAATCAAGTGCAGAGCTAGCTTGCAGTTCCTTATCTCCCCTCGTAGTTGAGGGAAAAGTATTGGTTATTGCATCTTTCATGTTCTTCATAGTGATGAGCAGATATAAATCCCAAGTGACTCAAAGAATAGAGCTATGCTCCCGGGCAACGGTGCCAGAAAATAGTCTTGATAACTCTCAAGTATAGGGGATCGCAAGAGTTTTCGAGGGTAGAGTATTCAACCCAAATTTATTGATTCGACACAAGGGGAGCCGAAGAATATTCTCAAGCATTAACATTCGAGTTGTTAATTCAATCGCACTTAAAAGACTTAATATCTGCAACAAAGTATTTAGTAGCAAAGTAATATGGAAGTAACGGTCACGGTGGCAAAAGTAACAATATTGGTTTTGTAGTGATTGTAACAGTAGCAACGGAAAAGTAACTAAGCAAAGATATATATGTGAAAAGCTCGTAGGCAATGGATGAGTGATAGATAATTATGTCGGATGTGATTCCTCATGCAACACTTATAACATAGGGTTACACAGAACTAGCTCCAGTTCATCAATGTAATGTAGGCATGTATTCCGAATATAGTCATACATGCTTATGGAAAAGAACTTGCATGACATCTTTTGTCCTACCCTCCCATGGCAGCGGGGTCCTATTGGAAACTAAGGGATATTAAGGCCTCCTTTTAATGGAGTACCAGACCAAAGCATTAACACATAGTGAATACATGAACTCCTCAAACTACGATCATCACCGGTAAGTATCCCGATTATTGTCACTTCGGGGTTAACGGATCATAACACATAATAGGTGACTATAGACTTGCAAGATAGGATCAAGAACTCACATATATTCATGAAAACATAATAGGTTTACATCTGAAATCATGGCACTCGGGCCCTAGTGACAAGCATTAAGCATAGCAAAGTCATAGGAACATCAATCTTAGAACATAATGGATACTAGGGATCAAACCCTAACAAAACTAACTCAATTACATGAGAAATCTCATCCAACCCATTACCGTCCACCAAGCCTACGATGGAATTACTAACGCACGATAGTGAGCATCATGAAATTGGTGATGGAGGAAGGTTGATGATGATGATGGCGACGGATTCCCCTCTCCGGATCCCCGAACGGACTCCAGATCAGCCCTCCCGAGAGAGATTAGGGCTTGGCGGCGGCTTCGTATCGTAAAACGTGATGAATCCTTCTCTCTGATTTTTTTCTCCCCGAACGTGAATATATAGAGTTGGAGTTGAGGTCAGTGGAGCATCAGGGGGCCCACGAGACATGGGGCACACCCCCACCCTCGTGGACAGGGTGTGGGCCCCTGGACTTGATTCTTTCGCCAATATTTTCTATATATTCCAAAAATATTCTCCGTTGATTTTCAGGTCATTCCAAGAACTTTTATTTCTGCACAAAAATAACACCATGGCAATTCTGCTGAAAACAACGTCAGTCCGGGTTAGTTCCATTCAAATCATGCAAGTTAGAGTCCAAAATAAGGGGCAAAAGTGTTTGGAAAATTAGATACGTTGGACATGTATCAGTCTTCTGGTCCATAAAAAATCCACAAATTAAAAGTTTCGCTGCGTTTGGACTCCATTTGGTATTGATTTCCTGCGATGTAAAAAACAAGCAAAAAACAGCAACTGGCGCTGGGCACTATGTCAATAGGTTAGTACCGAAAAATGATATATAATAATTATAAAATGATTGCAAAACATCCAAGAATGATAATATAACAGCATGGAACAATAAAAAATTATAGATACATTGGAGACGTATCACTGCGCCAAAGTTGGAGTGCTCCAGGAATAAGGCTAGTTGGATGCATAGTTCGCAGTGCTTACAAAACCGATGTGTCTTCCTCAAGAAACTGTGGGATAGCAAGATGGAGTAGACTACTTCACCAAGAAGGAGCCAACTTTAAGATTAGGAGCGTGGAGTGAGACGTGGCAGGAGCCGACAATGACTACATCTGTTTCATCAACCAGGTCTTCTTCAACTTGTGTAGAAGATGACCGTGGGAATGGTCCAGGGCCTTTTGGAGCTGGTGAAGCACAAGGGGGAGTCGTACATTATGCCTCATGTCGATCTCGAGTCAGGCCTCGATAACTTTTACCTTGTAGGCCTGTGACTGGTTTGCCTTCAAGGGAAGACCTGCCCCCTTACTTGTTCAACCAAATTGTCTTTCACGGACGACTACATGCACCTGAACATCAGAATCGGGGTCGGCAACATGGCGAAGGTCGACGCCAGCAAGGCCGCTACGTAGCATGCCACGTTGACCCTCACAATCATCATCGAAGACAAGGTACGAAACGCGCTGGCGATGATCGTCCACATCGTGTGCGAGGCCGAAAGATTCCCGATGGTCCTCCAGGTTTCCATGGTAATCATGTCATCTTATTTGTGTGTGTGTAGTATTATTTGTTGCTCTTGAATCCTAAATTCGTAGGGTAGAGAGAGGGGGTGGTGCCGGCCGCGGGGGGTGGGGGGCATGCCCCCCTTGCATGTAAAGTAATAAAAAAACTTTGTGTTTGCCCCCCAAATGATTTGTAATTTGTGTTTGGCCCCTTCTTTTAGTGATTCCTTGCTCCGTCCATTTTTGTCCATTCATGCATCCAACAAGTTGAGTGGGTCGGTGTGTGAAAACCTTGTCTGCCCAAAAATTGGAGTGCACCAATGTTCAAAAAAAGTTGGAGTGCACCAGCAATAAGGCTAGCTGGAGCATAGTGCGCAGTGCTTACAAACCTGACGTGTCACCCTAAAAACAATGGGATAACAACATGGAGCGGACTTCTACACCAACTAGTAGCCAACCTCGAGATTAGGAGCGTGGAGTGGGACGTGGTAGTAGCCGACAAAGAGTACACAACATGATAAACCAAGTCTTCTTCAACCTTTTGCAGAAGACAACGATGGGAATGGTCCAGGGCCTTTCAAAGCTGGTTAAGCACAAGGGGGAGGCAGACATTATGCTCTGCGTTGATCTCATGTCCGTCCCCGATAACTTTTACGTTAGAGGCCTGCGACTAGTTCACCTTCAACGTCAAGATCTTCATCCTTCCTCGTTCAACGAGGCCGCTATGTAGAATGCCAAGTCGAACCTCGCAGGCTACAAGGTCGGCCGAACGATTGTCGAAGAGGAGGTACACAAGGTTCTTGCGATGTTTGTCCTCATCGTGTGCGAGGCCCATCGCTTCACAATGGTCCTCCAGGTTTGTAAGGCAATCATGCCATCTTATTTTTGTGTGTATGTACTATTATTTTTTTGCTCATACCACAGAAAGAAACATTTAAGAGAGAGAGAGGGTGGGGGGAGGCGGCATGGCACCCTCCAAGATGGAGAAAATTGCACATATATCCTCCCAGTCCGTCCGGTGCCCTGCTCGCGGCGACCGTAAAAGGTCGAAGACGTTCATCATCCAATGCCATGAGATACACGCTAGGAACTGAGAAGACTAGAGAATTTCGGGAACCATGCCAATACGTCCCTACCCAAGCGAGGAGATACTCGGATCTTGACAATTTTGTCAATGTCAGCTTGGAGGAAATGTTGTTACAACACGTCAGGCCTCTACACGCCATGAAGATCTAGCAGCTCTGAAACTTGATAGAGATAACACCTTCCAAGATTGAGAATATTGCACATATATCCTCCAAGTCCATCCG
>NC_041384.1:735795617-735804266 GCF_002162155.2 Triticum dicoccoides | reverse complement strand
AAATCTGATGTAACATCTCGATCAGAAGGGCTTTGTCGCAGTCCTCCTGAGCCTGATATGACATCAGAGTTAGACGATCATGTTTATTACAAGCAGCAAGAAAATCGGTAGCTACTAATGAAGACAGAGTTTGTGGGCTAGGGTGGCCGAGGCGACGGTGCCACACATCACCGGAGGAGATAGTGGTGGAGAGAGCAGCGCGCCAAGTCTGGTTATTGCCATAAAAAGGGTAGAGGTCGCCGGTACTAGCGGAGATTATGATGACTTTCCTGCTGCGAAGGTCCTTCACAAGAAAACCTAATGGGTAAAATCTATAGAGCAAGAATTGTCTTTAGTAAATTGACGAAAAGAAATAAGGCTAGTAACAACAGTGGGAGAAAATAAAACATCACGTAGATGAAAGTTGTGGGGAGGGAGAGAAGTGGAGCCGGTGACCTAGATGTGAAGATGAATGCCATTGCCAGAAACAATGCTAGATAAATTACGCTTTCATCGAGAATTCGAGAAGGTGAGGTTACCATGGTTGCCGGTGACGTGGGAGGAAGCGCCGCTGTCGAGGTACCATTCATGGGAGGGAGATCCATTGTTAAGCCTTGAGAGCTATAGGTGGCTTGCAGCATGGCAAGATGATCCCATGATGGCTGTTACGGAGGGATTGGCGCAGGTTAGGCGGGGAGCTGCATCGGGTAGGCATGCGCGTGGGAGCCCGGGCAAGGGCCTAGCACACCGGCGCTGTTGGGCGGAATCCAGCCAGGACGCGAACCGGACAAAGCCATCCCGTTGGTGTTGACACCACGCCCGCCTTGGTCGCCGCGGCCGCACCCACGATCTGCACCGTCCGGACGCGAACTGGAGCCTCATCCATGCTATGCGCCATCGTGATCTGGGCGGCACTCAGAGAAGTGGTCGCCCTGGTCACCCTACCGTGCGAAAGAGGGAGCCGCCTGACCAGAAGAGCCCGCGGGAGGGGCGGCGCTGCCGTGGATGGCGAGGATCGTGGCGCTCTCATCTGCGGAGCGGTGGGCCAGGTTCTCCTCGGCAAGCTTGAGACGGGAGAACACCGTCTCGAAGGGTGGCAATGGCACCGTGTCCCCCAAGACGACACGAATGGTGTCGAGGTGCTTCTCGATGCCATGGAGGAATTGGGTGGTGAGGTCCACCTCGGTGACGGCGTGGTCGATGTCGGCGAGCACGATGGTGAGGATCTTCATACGGCGAGCATACTCGGTGATGGAGAGGTCCCCCTGCTTGAGGTTGCGGTACTACCGGTTGAGCATCATATACCGAGCAGCCCGATTGGCGAAGAACTAGTCGCGGATCCGACACCAGAGCTCGTATGTGGAGATGGCGCCGTGATGTCTACTGCACAACGTTCTTCTGGTAGACGTTGTTGGGCCTCCAAGTGCAGAGGTTTGTAGGACAGTAGCAAATTTCCCTCAAGTGCATGACCTAAGGTTTATCAATCAGTGGGAGGCGTAGGATGAAGACGGTCTCTCTCAAACAACCCTGCAACCAAATAACAAAGAGTCTCTTGTGTTCCCAACACACCCAATACAATGGTAAATTGTATAGGTGCACTAGTTCGGCGAAGAGATGGTGATACAAGTGCAATATGGATGGTGGATATAGGTTTTTGTAATATGAAAATATAAAAACAGCAAGGTAGCAAGTGGAAAAAGTGAGCGAAAACGGTATTGCAATATGTTGAAACAAGACCTAGGGTTCATACTTTCACTAGTGCAAGTTCTCTCAACAATAATAACATAATTGGATCATATAACTATCCCTTAACATGCAACAAAGAGTGACTCCAAAGTCACTAATAGCGGAGAACAAACGAAGAGATTATTGTAGGGTACGAAACCACCTCAAAGTTATTCTTTCTGATCGATCTATTCAAGAGTCTGTAGTAAAATAACACGAAGCTATTCTTTCCATTCAATCTATAATAGAGTTCGTACTAGAATAACACCTTAAGAAATAAACTATCCAAAACCCTAATGTCACCTAGATACTCCAATGTCACCTCAAGTATCCGTGGGTATGATTATACGATATGCATCACACAATCTCAGATTCATCTATACAACCAACACAAAGAATTTCAAAGAGTGCCCCAAAGTTTCTATCAGAGAGTTTGGACGAAAACATACATCAAGTGGATCATGTGATATCGCATAGTCACCACAGATAAGCACATGCAAGACATACATGAAGTGTTCTCAAATCCTTAAAGACTTAATCCAATAAGATAACTTTAAAGGGAAAACTCAATCCATCACAAGAGAATAGAGGGGGAGAAACATCATAAGATCCAACTATAATAGCAAAGCTCGCGATACATCAAGATCGTGCCGAATCAAGAACACGAGAGAGAGAGAGAGAGAAATCAGACACATAGCTACTGGTACATACCCTTAGCCCCGAGGGTGAACTACTCCCTCCTCGTCTTGGAGAGCGCCGGGATGATGAAGATGGCCACCGAAAATGGATTCTCCCCTCCGACAGGGTGTCGGAATGGGTCTAGATTGGTTTTTGGTGGCTACGGATGCTTGCGGCGGCGGAACTCCCGATCTAGGTTTGTTTCAGGGGGTTTCTGTATTTATAGGAATTTTTGGTGTAGGTCTCACGTCAGGGGGTCTACGGATCATCCACGAGATAGGGGCCCACGCCAGGGGGGTAGGGCGCGCCCCCACCCTCGTGAACAGCCCGGGACTCTTCAGGCCCAACTCTTTTACTATGGGGGCTTCTTTTGGTCCATAAAAAATCATCAAAAAACGGCACGTCAATTGGACTCCGTTTGGTATTCCTATTCTGCGATACTCAAAAACAAGGAAAAAACAGAAACTGGCACTGGGCTCTAGGTTAATAGGTTAGTCCCAAAAATCATATAAAATAGCATATAAATGCATATAAAACATCCAAGATGGATAATATGATAGCATGGAACAATAAAAAATTATAGATACATTGGAGACGTATCAAACATCCCCAAGCTTAATTCCTGCTCGTCCTCGAGTAGGTAAATGATAAAAACATAATTTTGATGTGGAATGCTACCTAACATACTTTTCAATGTAATTTTCTTTATTGTGGCATGAATATTCAGATCCGAAAGATTCAAGACAAGAGTTTAATATTGACATAAAAACAATAACACTTCAAGCATACTAACAAAGTAATCATGTCTTCTCAAAATAACATGGCCAAAGAAAGCTAACCCTACAAAATCATATAGTCTGGCTATGCTCTATCTTCATCACACAAAATATTTAAATCATGCACAATGCCGATGACAAGCCAAGCAATTGTTTCATACTTCTGATGTTCTCAAACTTTTTCAATCTTCACGCAATACATGAGCGTGAGCCATGGATATAGCACTATAGGTGGAATAGAATGGTGGTTGTGGAGAAGAAAAAATGGAGAGAATAGTCCCACATCAACTAGGCGTATCAACGGGCTGTGGAGATGCCCATCAATAGATATCAATGTGAGTGAGTATGGATTTCCATGCAACATATGCACTAGAGCTATAAGTGTATGAAAGCTCAAAAAAGAAACTAAGTGGGTGTGCATCCAACTCGCTTGCTCACGAAGACATAGGGCATTTTGAGGAAGCCCATCGTTGGAATATACAAGCCAAGTTCTATAATGAAAGATTCCTAGTAGTATATGAAAGTGACAACATAGGAGACTCTCTATCATGAAGATCATGGTGCTACTCTGAAGCACAAGTGTGGTAAAATAATAGTAGCATTGCCCATTCTCTCTTTTTCTCTCATTTTTTGTTTTGTTTTAGTTTTGTTTTTTGGGCCTTCTCTTTTTTATGGCCTCTTTTTTCTCTTCTGTTTTTGTCCAGAGTCTCATCCCGACTTGTGGGGGAATCATAGTCTCCATCATCCTTTCCTCACATAGGACAATGCTCTAATAATGATGACCATCACAGTTTTATTTACTTACAACTCAAGAATTACAACTCGATACTTAGAACAAAATATGACTCTATATGAATGCCTTCGGCGGTGTACCGGGATGTGCAATGACTCATGAGTGACATGTATGAAAGAATTATGAACGGTGGCTTTGCCACAAATACGATGTCAACTACATGATCATGCAAAGCAATATGACAATGATGGAGCGTGTCATAATAAATGGAACGGTGGAAAGTTGCATGGCAATATATCTCGGAATGGCTATGGAAATGCCATAATGGGTAGGTATGGTGGTTGTTTTGAGGAAGATATATGGTGGGTTTATGGTACCGGCGAAAGTTGCACGGTACTTGAGAGGCTAGAAATGGTGGAAGGGTGAGAGTGCGTATAATCCATGGACTCAACATTAGTCATAAAAACTCACATCCTTATTGTAAAAGTCTATTAGTTATCGAAACAAAGTACTACGCGCATTCTCCTAGGGGGATAGATTGGTAGGAAAAGACCATCGCTCGTCCCCGGCCGCCACTCATAAGGAAGACAATCAATAAATAAACCATGCTCCGACTTCATCACATAATGGTTCACCATACGTGCATGCTACGGGAATCACAAACTTTAACACAAGTATCTCTCAAATTCAAAACTACTCAACTAGCATGACTCTAATATTATCATATTCATATCTCAAAACAATCATCAAGTATCAAACTTCTCATAGTATTTAATGCACTTTATATGAAAGTTTTTATTATACCCATCTTGGATGCCTATCATATTAGGACTAATTTTATAGCCAAAGAAAATTACCATGCTGTTCTAAAGGACTCTCAAAATAATATAAGTGGAGCATGAGAGATCGATAATTTCTATAAAATAATACCACCACCATGCTCTAAAAGATATAAGTGAAGCACTAGAGAAAACGACAAACTACTCCTAAAGATATAAGTGAAGATCAATGAGTAGTTAAATAATTATGTAACTATGTGAAGACTCTCTAACATTTAAGAATTTCAGATATTGGGATATTATTCAAACAGCAATCAAAACAAAAGAAAATAAAATGAAGCTCCAAGGAAAACACATATCATGTGGTGAATAAAAATATAGCCTCAAGTAAAGTTACTGATGAACGAATACGAAAGAGTGGATGCCTTCCTGGGCATCCCCATGTTTAGGCTCTTGGTTTCCCTTGAACATTACCTTGGGGTGCCTTGGGCATCTCCAAGCTTAGGCTCTTGCCACTCCTTATTCCATAGTACATCAAATCTTTACCCAAAACTTGAAAACTTCACAACACAAAACATAACAGAAAATTCGTAAGCTCCGTTAGTATAAGAAAATAAATCACCACTTAGGTACTGTTGTGAACTCATTCTAAATTCATCTAGGTGTAATATCTACTTTATTCCAACCTCTCTATGGTTCATACCCTCCGATACTACTCATAGATCCATCAAAATAAGCAAACAACACAATGAAAATAGAATCTGTCAAAAACAGAACAGTCTGTAGTAATCTGTATCGTTCGAATACTTCCGTCACTCCAAAAATTTGTCTATTAATCATCTGCAAAAAGAATCAACATAAAAGCACTCTCCAGTGGCAGCTAATGTCGTGAGCACAAAAGTTTCTGTTTTTTACAGCAAGATCGCAAAGACTTCACCCAAGTCTTCCCAAAGGTTCTACTTGGCACAAACACTAATTAAAACATAAAAACACATCTAAGCAGAGGCTAGATGAATTATTTATTACTAAACAGGAGCAAAAAGCAAAGAACAAAAATAAAATTGGGTTGCCTCCCAACAGGCGCAATCGTTTAAGGCCCCTAGCTAAGCATGATGATTTCAATGATGCTCACATAAAAGATAGGAATTGAAACATAAAGAAAGCATCATGAAGAATATAACTAGCACATTTAGATTACATCGATGTCAATTTTTTGTTCTCCTGTCTTATAATAATAATATTAATAAAAGTCATGGGCAAACACTTTCAAAACTAAGTACCTGTCTTCCGAACCCTGTTTCTCCCGCGGTTATATGTAGTAGTGTCACATGTGATCTCAAGGGAAGGGTTGACATATTTTTATTGAAGATGACTGTCGAGTACCAACTAGTGTCAGAAAGAATATTGCATACAAGGATGGTGTGTACTCTAGTCATCCCCTCTTCCACTGGGGAGGACTAAGGGTGGGGGTGGGGGGCAGGCCCCCCTCCAAGATTGAGAAAACTGCACATATATACTTCAAAGTTTCATGTAAAGTAGGAAAAAAATGTGTTTCCCCCCCTCCCTCATTTAGTCATTCCTAGCTCAAACCCTGCTTGTCTAGGGCCTTTCGAAGCCGGTCAAGAACAAGGCGGAGCCGGACATTATGCTCCATGTCGGGCTCAAGTCCGGAAATGAACGGGCCACCCTCGCCATCCAGCCCCGATAACCATTACCTGTAGTCCTGCGTCTCATTCGCCTTCAAGGGCAAGACCTTTCTCATTCCTCATTCAACTAGGTTGTCATTCATGGACGACTACAAGGGCCTCACTAGTGGAACTGGGGTCAGCCACATGGCGAAGGTCGCCGTTGGCAAGGCCGTTGCGCAGCACGCTACGTTATCCCTTGAAGGGTACAAGGCTAGTAGAACCATCGCCGAAGACGAGGTACAGATTATAGAAGCCGCTAGAAATGATAGTCCACATCGTGTGCGAGGCCCAGTGCTTCGCGATGGTCCTCAACAAGGTGCAGGCAGCATGGAGCGCTGATGGCTATGTTTCCACCAGGGTGATCAAGCTCCTTCGATGCTGATAAAAACTAAAGCCATGAATCGAAGGCATAAATACATCTCTTTGATAGCAAGGAAAAGAATACTCTAGTGTCGCCCTTATCTAGACTTTCAAACAAACATAGCCGTCGGGTCCAAGCTAACAATGTATCCCGCTACCTTTTCATTGGAACATCCACAAATTACACTTTACCATGTACACGACTCCTCTTCCACGTTACCTCTACTAAAAATATCAATCAAAAACAATAACGAAATAAGCCAACGACAAGCTTAAACACGGGAACAACATGACACCCCACCGTCACCTGCTATATTACCAAACCTCCAAAGCATTCTTATTAAGGAAGACATAGGATGATATCTAGCTTGTTGGTTGCTCACATCGATCGATGCTCGATGGTGTGTACTCTACTCACCCCCTCTTCTACTTTAAAGAAGCTAATGGTAGAGGTGGGCCTGGACCCCCCCAATATTGAGAAAATTGCATATATCCTTCAAAGTTTAATGTAAAGTAGCAAAACAATTGTGTTTCCCCCCCTAATGATTTGTAGTTTTTGTTTGTATCCGCAACAAGGTGCTGGTATGTGGAGCGCCGATTGACGGGTCTTCACCAGGGCGATCAAGCTCCTTCAACGCTTGATGGAATTTTATGCATGTTCATCGGCGCGGATTAGAAAAAGGCATGGGACAAAATCCCCGAGACGAGGTTGATTAAGGACTTGGGAAATATGCCGATTGTGGATGCCTCATTGGCAGCCAAGAATACCATCTTTGTTCTGCAGGCGATGGATTGCAAGAAAATCACTAACTCACCTGCGTTAGTAGGGCTTCGGCTGGCCATAGTGGTGGTATATTAGCCGGTATCATACACTTGGGAATAGTAAACAAGCTGATATGGCAGAGAATTAAAGAAAAGAGAGAGGGTTAGAGTAACATAGGTAGATACTATTCTATGATAATAAAGAAGATCATCTATGATACTACTCTATGATACTATGATACTACTCTATGATAATAAATGTTATGCTACTTTGTGTCTAGCATGGTATAAGATCATCTATGATACTTCTCTATGATACTATGCACTATAAAGTGGTGGAGTGTTGTAACGCCCCGAGACCAATGTGCCAGGTGTCGTCTAGTTATTCGCTGTTGTTGCCTTGTCATTGCTTGTGTGTCATGCATGTCATATCATGTCATCATGTGCTTTTCATTTGCATACATGGTCGTCTCTTGCATCCGAACGTTTTCCCCGTTGCCCGTTTTGCATTCTGGCGCTCCTATGTCATCCGGTGTCCCTTTCTACCTCTTTTCTTGTGTGGGTGTTAAATGTTTACGGATTGGACCGATACTTGTCATGCGGGCTTGTTTTACTACCGGTAGACCGCCTGACAAGTTTCGTGCCATTTGGACTTCGTTTGATACTCCAACGGTTAACCGAGGGACCAAAAAGGCCTCGTGCATGTTGCAGTCCAACACCCTTCCAATTTGGCCCAAAACCCACCTAAACCTCCTCCATCATCTCGGTCGTTCGATCACGATCGCGTGTCCGAAAACCACACCTCATTTGGACTCTCCTAGCTCCCTCTACCTATAAATATGTGGTCTCCTCCGAAATTTCCGCACAGTCTAACCCTAACGTCTTCCTCCTCGCACCACCGGACATGTCCGCGCCGCACCGGACATGTCCCCCGCTGCCGGCCACCTCGCTCCGGCCAACCAGGGGCCGACACGTCATCGCCGCCACCCCCGCGCCCAATCCCGCAGCGCCACGTGTCGGTCGCGCGCCTCCCACCTCCCGCGGCCTGCGGAGCCCGTAGCGGGCCCAGATCCGCCGCCACCTAGATCGGTCTCTGCCGCTCGCGCGCCAGGCGCCCCTGCTCGCCGGAACCTCGTCGGCCGCATCGCCGGAACGCCTGCGCTGCCGCG